>NC_133618.1:489552616-489761280 GCF_048593235.1 Sminthopsis crassicaudata | reverse complement strand
TTCTAAGGAAGAGTATCTTCTGGATGCCTTTTCCCCCCTGAAAATATCTGGGTGACATTGGAATGAATAATTGGTTTCAATATTTCACAATTTGGTCTAATGGGATGTAGAGCCCAAAAATTATCAATTTGAAAAATCAAGTATGATTCCACCCAAACAGAAGAGCCTCCCCCAGTGGCCAGAGCATTGGATTTAGAATCAGAGGCCTAGTGCTGTTATTTGCTACCTGTAGGACCTTGGTCCTCTTACAACTTCTCCAGGCATCAGTTTTTTTGCTCGTCAAATGAAGGGGTTAGACAAGATAATCTCTCAGGTCACTTCTGGCTTTAAAGCTATGCTTCTATTGAGCCTCGTGTTTTCAGGCCCCACTCCCTCAAAGTCAGACACATTCTATCCCCCTCATAATTCCAGGGTGTCCTGAGAGGTTTATGGGTGACATTCTTCTTTACCACCATAGCTTGAGCCCCAAAAGTCCATTTCTCATTGATAGGAGCCCAATGACCAGCACCACCAGTTCCATTTAACTACTTACCACAAATTGGCTTTTACAAAGCAATATTTACTTAGCAGATGTAACAATAACAAGGGTGCAAACATTTCCTTCAATACCATGGAAGCAGAATACCCCCATATACCATCTCTGTCACTGGCAAGAGATTAGACCCAGAATTAGCTCAATTCCTAAAAAGCATTGATCCCACAAATACATGATCAAAGGCTGCAATGTTGTTAAATGAGGTCTTCCATTGGGCTGGGGTCTTGAAGATCATTCCAAAATATCACTCATTTCTCCTTATCCCTTACTCTTCATCCTCAGAGCATCTTTGCTAGAACTAACCTGGATTCCAACACCTGGAATGACTTACTCTCCCAGCCTTCAGACTCTCAACGTTTGAAACTCTCCACTCTTGCACTGGGGACCCAAAGTAAAGAAGTAACTGAGATTCTCAAGAAGTGAACAAGACATAGACTTAGTTTTTCTCAACAATATAGTGATCCAAGACAATTCCAAAAGACTTGTGATGGAAAAATAAAGAAGTGAGCAATTCAAAAAAATGTATAGCTGAAGCTCACAGGCCCTTTTTAATGTCTCTATACCCAGTTAAAATGCCTCTTCTTCAAAACACAATTGGTGGGCTGGAACCAGTTATGAAACATCTACTCATATTCCACTGTTTTTTTCTCTAAGGCATTTACCATCATGATTACCCCCAAAAGCAAGCTTCCCAGGTGCTCATAGGAGATGTCTTCCACATGGAGATGCCATCTAACACACTCTAGCATGCACTAGACCTCCATTAGACTGTGATCGCTTTTTGATTACTGTTTACCTTAGTTTCTTCCTCAGCTTCTGAACTTAGAAGGATTAAACTAGTTTCTACTTAAAACAATGCAGGATGCTCAACATTGGCTTAATGTATTTAATTGAGAGCTGAATGGAACTTTGGAAACCAGCTAGTTCACCTGCCTTATTTGATAGATGAGAAAAACAAAGCCCAGAAAGGTTGTGCTTGCCGTAGATCACAGAGGTAATAAGCATCAGTGCAGGGATTGGAATCCATGTTATCTGACTCCAAATCCAGCATTCTTTACATTACATCAACTTGTTACAATTCTGTATATAAATCAGGACAAGTCTTAGTCACTGGGAAGCATCTCTGTCAATCTCTCTTTTAATATTTTTTTTCATAAAGACAGGGATAAGGACTGAAAGTATGATATAATTGGTATGTGGTACTCCTACCAATGCAAGTCAGGCCCTTAAGAGTCTTAGATAATTGCCTAGAACACTGAAAATTTAGTAACTTGTGCCAGTAAGAGTCAGAGGGAGCACCTGAACCCAGCTCTCCCTGACTTTGTGCATGGTTAGTTCTTTATCTATTATGTCACACGAACATACTTATTTTTTCTTTTACTACACAGCAAAAACATGTCTTAGCAATGTAATGATTTGAGAATATGAATGGTATCCACTTTAAATCCTGGGCAATTAACATACTACTTTTTTTTCAATCAATATTCTCCATTCTTTCCCAATAACAGTAATATCAATAGTAATCTTACCCCATTAAGATAGTGCATTGAAATAATTTTTCTTTAGAAGCAAGATGATGCAGTATTTTCCCATTTCTCTTTAGTAGTGTGGTTTAATGCTCTTTTTACATTCAAAATAACATCACTACAAAGTAATAAATTGCATTGAAATAAATCTGACACAACACAGAAAAAATATTTTTCTTTTTTCTTTTTTCTTTTTTTTTTTTTTGTTAGTGTGTCCCTCCTCTTTCATCGTATGGAACAATTAAAAAGAAAACTCTCAACACATAGCACAACAAAATAAATAATGGCCATATCCAAAAATGTATATCTCTCTGCATTTTAAGTTCATCACCTTTCTGGAAGGTGGTAACCATCATATTTAATCTGCATTCTTTTGGAGTATGGTTCATCATTGCATTGATCAGAATTCTGAAGTCTTTCAAAATTATTTTTCTCTGTAATAATATTATCATTGTACAAATAGTTCTCCTGGTTCTGCTCACTTCTCTCTTCATTAATTCATTGAGATCTTCCCAGTTTCCTCTGATAATATCTATTTCATCATTTCTTACCGCACAATTGCATTCATATAACACAATTTATTTAATCATTTTCCAACAGGACACCCTCTTAGTTTCCAATTTTATCTATCATGAAAAGAAAAGATATTTTTATACATTGGGGTCCTTTTCTTCTTTTTGTGATTTCTTTGGGGCATAGGCATATAGACGCAATAGTGGGCCAAAAAGTACATGCATTTTTAATAATTTTGGGGGCATAGTTTGACTTTCTTCAGTCTTAGATAAAATATCTCTAAGGTACATTTCAGCTCCAAATCAAAGGCTCATAATCCTAAAATCAACAGAAAAAGAATATGACTGTGTAGTTATTCCTCAATTTTTAAACAATCCTAAGCATTTGCAGTTTTGGAGTAAGCAGATTGTGAGCTGCTACTTTAATGTATGCATGGATGACTGCTGGCTGAATGTGCAGAGGTCTCTACCTGCACATTCCTGGATGATAACACTGCTCCTTCTCAGGTTTTTCATGCTGGGAAAAGGCTGTACATATACACTGCTGGCTACACTTGGGTATTTCAGTGACAGTAGGATTAGGATGCAAATAGATTTGACATATATACACAACCTGGAGTGCTTGTTTCCAAACCAAGATCCCCTATTTGCTGATGGGTTTCATGCTTCCTCTCCTGACAGTTTACCTTTATCTTCTGTTTGTTTAAATAACAGCCAGGTACAGACCACTGGTTAAATATCTTTGAAGATGCCAAGTTTGGGAGCAATTTTTCCCTCGTGGCAGAAGCTGTTTAGAGAGGCTTCAGATCCTGAACCAATTGCTCCATTTCTTTGAGGGGAAATGTTGTTTTTAATGTTGTTTTTTTTTTCCTTTCTCCTTTCCTGCCTTGTTCAACCAGTCCCTAGCCCCCATGGGTGATACATAGACATTCAAGAGGCATTCTTGGTTATGGATAATAGTGAAGCATCTGGATTAAACCTTCAGCAGCCTCAAAGAGGTTTTAATGTCAGCAAAGCAGTGAGTAATCAATTCTCACTCAGAGTCCAGTGTGAAACATTCTTTCAATAAATATTTATTAAGCACCTGTTGTGAGGTGTGAAAATAGATCTTGTTTTCCATTAAAAGAGAGAAGGGATCTTTGAACAGTCTGAGACAAGACACACCCAACAGCTCTTACCAGAGAAATGGAATTGAAACATTGCCTTCTAAAAAAAAAAAAAAAAAAAAAAAAAAAAAATCACTATATTTTTCTTTGGTACATTTCCCTCTATAATGAGACTGTTGATCAATTGCCTGCTTTGTCTTCCTAAATAGAATTAATTCCCTCGATTCTCTTAAACTGAGCTAATTTTCCAGTGTTCAAAGGGGGCAGACACTGGAGTGGTAGAGATTTTTTTTTTTTTTTAAATCAAGAATCTTCAATCTGTTTTGACAGAATAATGAAGCTTATGGACCCTTTTTCAGCATAGTTTTTAAATGCATAAAGTAAAATTATATAAAGCACACATAAATTAGTTATCGAAATACAGTTATCAAAATATTTTTAAAATTTCCGGACTCCAATTTAAGAACTCCTGTCTCTAATGAAAATTCAGATGATTGCTGAATTCCACGTCTGTAGGGATTTCTGAGGTAGGTCAGGTCTGAATCTATGGTCCTCTTTAGAGAAATGATGACCCCAGGGCAGGTACAGTCTTCAGTGTTCAAAACCAAAGTTTCATCTACATTCAGAAAACAGCCGAGAAGAGACTAAGAGACCGTTCTCATGGGGTTCATTGCCCCTGGGTAAGAAGCAATCTCTCTCTCAGACAAAAAAAAAAAATGGTACTGCCTGGTTCCGTGGACACAAGGCACTGAGCAACTTTGCAGCCGGGCTCTTGGGATGATGCTCCGGCATTGCTCATATTCGCCATTCCCTTTTCCAGTCCCCTCCCGGGAAGAGGAGGTGGCGGGTGTGGGGGGCGTGGAGGGCAGACAGAGCTGGCTAGCTCTCGGCAAAAGGAAAAAGCCCTTCCCTGCGCCTTCCTAGTGGCTCCGAGGCCCGATGGTTTCCTATTGCGGTGCCGCTCTGGGTACCAATCTGGGAAGCAGCACAAACGCTGTGAGAGCTGGGGCTCTTGCTGGTCCTCTAAGGAGACAGCGGCGGAGGGAGCGGGTTGGGGGGAGGGCCGGGGAGAGGGAAGCTCTGTGTTAAGCACACTACAAAGGAAATATCAATTAATGGAGGGAAGCTGTAAAAAGCTGCTTCTCTCTCTCCACAGGTAGACAGATGCCTGGAGATAGCAGCAGCGGGAGGGAGATTAGCAAAGCAGCCCAACCAGGCCCTGGCAGCTTTTTGGTGCAGGCCTGTGTATTCCCCAGGAGCTGCTCAGGGTTAGCTCGCTCCACTCAAGAACAATCAGAAGAAAGAAAGGAAGCCCATCTGGTTCCCAGGGCATTGTATACGTAAAGCGTCACCGTGTCAAATGGTGACAGCGCTATCGTCAAAGCGGCAACCACACGAAACTAAGATGTCCCGGCCTATCTCGCTAACTTCTGTTCCCCTCCACGCGCGCTGCAGAAGGTGCTGAATAGAAGCGATCACAGGAGCGCTAGCTTGATTGATAAAGTCCCTATCTGGTCATTTACGATCTGGCTGCAGAAGAGGCGGCTTCTGCCAGACAGAAAAGCAATTAATCTGCAAACAAGCTGAGGAACAGCAGGGCTGAGCATTGGAGGCTCTGGCTGCGGCAGCTCAGGAGAGGAGATAAGACTGCAGCCTGCTATTTATTGTACATTTTAATTAAGTGCTTGTTAACGACAGTTATCTTAACAGTCATAAAATTACTGTTGTAATGCATTTTGTTTGAGGAAAAATGGAGGGGGCCGAAGGACTTTATGAAAGCAGGCACAGATTGCCTTCACTTTAAATCAAAGAATAAATTCTGAAGAGGAGGGATGCTGCCCTGATCTAAGCCGAGCTGCTAATGGTTATTTAATGTGGCCATCAGTGTTTGTAAGTCCCGAGCATAAGGAAGGTACACAATAGCCTCCAAACCCTCTTTAACACTTATTTGAGATGACAGGAAAAATGAAACCGTTTGTGCTTTCAATGGAAAAGCAATCATTGCTACATTATATTCTGCTTGCCCTATCATGCTAATGCATGGTAAAAATGTCACCCAATGTATTTAAGGACCTGATGGAGTGTTGCCGTTTGATTCCTGTTACTGGGCTGATTAATAAAAATCTTCAATTTGTATGTAAATGCGGCGGGGGTCTCATATCGGTCCTCATACCTGCACCGGGAAAAAAATAATAAACTGAAGTTTAATGCAGCAATTATCAGCATTTATGGAACTCTTAAAATAGTGGCTCCCCATCCAGCAAGTGGGGGCGGTTGTGAGGGGATCAGGATCACGCAATTTCTCTGGGGTACGTCGACTTCCTCTTAGGAGGAACTGCAAGACCTTATTGATAGCCCAGGCCCTTCATTTCACAGATGAAAGAACCAACGGGGGAAGTGACTCGTCTAAGGTCACACAAACAGTATCAGATGTAGGATTACAACCTAAGTCTGCTGACATCACATTCAGTACTCTTTCTATAGACCACTCAGACTTTTCTTCCTAGATGTTCTGATGTCACTTATACTAAAAAAGTAAAACAAAAAAAAAAAAAAGAATATTTTACAGATTAGTATATGTAACACATAGAGTTATTCCATAAATGTATATGAATATTGTTGTATACACATAAGCATATACATTTGTTTGTTTGGTCTTTTTCCTAGTCTATCACTATGATTCACAGGTAAATGGTGCTCCTCAAAAGGAAGGGGTCACTACCAGTTCCTACTGGCAACTTTTCAGTCTAAGATATTTGCCCAGGGCACTGAAGGTGACTTACCTAAAATCACATCATCAATTATGTGTCCAAGGCTGAACTTGAACCCAGATTCTCCTGAGGCCATACTCAGAGGAAGGGAGGGGGGAGAATGTGTGTATACAGTATTATTAGACTATATATACAGTACCTATTACCGTGTTTCCCCGATAATAAGACCTATCCTGAAAATAAGACACCCACATACTCTTTAATATTCCGCTAAAATAAGCCCTCCCCCGAAAATAAGCCCTATCGAACTTACTATGAAAACGGTCATCATGGTGATCCCCTGCGCTATATGCTGCGTAGCGGTACCTTCAGTAAGCAGCGCCGCCCTCCCCTCCCGGGTGAAACGCACCTCGCGCTCCGAGCTGCATCCAATCAGAGCTGCAGCAGTGAGCGCGTCATCCTCTTCTTCCCTGGTGATTTGCTTGCTGGCGCTACTGAGAGCAGCGCCGCGGAGTAGAGCTGAGACAGGACCATCTAAAAACTCGGTAAGTTCAGTAAGCGATGGAGAATAAAATAAGCACTCAGGGGGCATGATGGAGGCTAAAAGGGGCATGATGGAGGCTAAAATGGGCATGATGGAGGATAAAAGGGGCATGATGGAGGCTAAAATGGGCATGATGGAGGATAAAAGGGGCATGATGGAGGATAAAATAAGCCCTCCCCTGAAAATAAGCCCTCTGGTGTTTTTTAGTCCCAAAAAAATAATAAGACAGTGTCTTATTATCGGGGAAACACGGTATATGCATGCATATGATGATGCCAAATAGTTCTTATCAAATCCTTTCTCCTCCTTGTCAATCCTGGCTCTAGTTCATTCTGTCAATTTTTTTTTTTGTAATGGCAAAGAAATTTAAAACAAAGAGTCAATATAAGTTAGGGAATAAATTGTGGTGTAAGAATGGAATAGTTATTATTGTGTTGTAAAAATGTATTGTGTGTGTGTGTGTGTGTATGTCTGTGCATGTGTGTATCAGCAATGGTGAAAGAAACCTGGGAAGACTTGTTTGAATTGATGCAGAGTGAAGTGAGCAAAACCAAAACAATTTATGTAATAATATTGTTGTAAAAACAACTTTGAAAAACTTTAAGACTGATCAATGCAATAACCAATGATGATACCTAAGGACTTATTATGAAGTATGCTGCCCACTTCTTGTCAGAGTGATGATAGATAAAACATACATTTTTGGATATGATCAATATCCAATGCTTGACAATTCACATTTATTATAATGAGTTTTGTTAGGCATGGATGGGTAAAGGAGATAGGAGAGATAAGAAACAAATAATTGATAAATGAAAAAAAAATGAAATAAAAATTACATACCAAAGAAAGATGTCTTAGCAAATGAAACTGTCAGGCATTAGTGGATTTCCCTAAAACTAGAGTTCTTCAAGCAAAGGCCCAATCATCATTTCTTGAGAATGTTGTAATAGTTAGATACAATTTGGAGTAGATAGCCCCTGGAGCTCCAAATTATCAGTCAGACCAGATTATTCTCCTCATCCTTAGAAACTGAATCATGGAGATTAAGGTAGGAATAAGACAAGAAGATTATAGAGGATGTGTTCAGAATGGTTGCTTTACTCTTTCTCTAGTAGTTACTGCTTCTGCTATCCCCTTTTCTCTGTATGGTTGATACCCATAAAACCCCCATCTCTGCAACCAAAGCCACTCTAATTTTGGAAATCTCAATTTATTGTAAGAAATATACTTGATTTTATCTGAATATTTTACAACAATATCCCAATAGGGACTCTCACTGGACATGCAATTCAGTAAAAATTAAAAAACAAAAAAAAAAACACCTCAGTGAGTTTTCTTGGCAATTACTATGCTCACCTTTGGAGCAAAGTGACAAAAGAACACAGGGAAGATGTTCCCTGTGCTTGGGGACTCTTACTCATGGTCAACAAAGGCAGCTGGATACAGAGCCATGGGGGAGGAGGAAACAGATTTTCAAATCAAGAAGAAGGCAATAACTTGGTGAGCCTGCTAGGCATTTCCTCCTATGATAGAAGGATTTACTGGGAATAGAAGTAAGGAAGAGGATAGTGCTGAGGAAGACTTGCTGAACTAAAATTTTAAAAGTGAGGAAAATATCATTTTGTGTAGGAATAAGGGATAACTAGTCTACATTTAAAGAATGGCATGCATGGGTATAAATGTTTAGGATCTTATATGTTAGCAAGTGGAAAAAGCATTGACAGTCTGTCACCTTTGAATCGAATGTCAAATGTGACATTATGATAGTGGTGTAGGCCGGGGCAAGTAACTTCACTTTTATGGGCCTTCTATTTCTTATTTATAGAAGGTGGTCTTGGGGAAGGAGGAGGACTATAGATTGTTGAGGTCCCTTCTGGCACTAGATCCTCTGGTTTTATGAAGAATGGGATCTGCCATATTAAGAATTCTCATGGAAAGGTCTCACATATTTTTAAGAGTAAAAGGAGAAAGATTTTTTTCCAAGTTTATATCTCTGGAATCAATCAGTGCAACTGATTAGAAATCCTCAGTGTAAGTCCTGTACTAGGTACTGGGGAGCCAATCACCCAGGAAACATATACTGTCTGCTAAGTCCTGTGCTCAACATCATGGGGGATATGAGAGACATGCAGGACTTGGCTTCTGCTTTTATAAAGTTTGAAATATTTGTGCTAATAAGAAAACTTTCACACATAAAAATGTCTTAATGAGTAAAATTAATATACCATCATGTGCAAACTGAATATGATTTTAATGACATTAATTGAAGAAGGCTTCCTAGAAAGGGCAAATTTTGAAGTGAGCTGTGAAAAATAAAAATACTAATTCATACTTCTATACTGCTTTTAGGTTTATGAAGTGCTTTCCTCATGAGATAGGTATTATTGTTATTATCCTCATTTTATAGATAAGGAAATTGAAACTCAAATTAGTAAAACATGACTTGCCCAAAGTCAAAGAGCTAATATTTGAGCAAGACTCAAACCCACACCTTCTAACACCAAGTTCAGAGTCTTTTGCACTGCACCACATTGTCTGGCAAGATGCACAATGGAACAAAGAGAGCATTTCAAACAGGAAGAGTAAGTGAAGGCACAAAGGCAAAGCCACTGTTGAAGAGAAATGAAGGAGATGAGGGTTTAAAAGGGAGGAGAAGGGCATTTGGTGGGAGTGCCTAAGAAAAGTCCATCAGAAGCCTCTACCCCAACAGGGCAGATATTTTCATCCAAGAGGATGAAAGCATTTGCTTGGTCTCACATCAATATTGGAAAGTGATATGTGCTGGCTTTCAGCACCAGGGAGAGGAGCCCAGGGTGGAATAATCAGGAGCTTGGAGAGGATGCGGATATGCAGAGGAATATATTAACTCAGCCAGTGAGGGATGCACTCTAATGTGTGATCACACACAAGCTCTGCCTACATAGCAATTGGCCATTAGAGGTATGCACCTGTCATCCTTCGTTCCATCACCAGCCTAATCTCCTTCTTCAGTGACTCTGAGAATCTGGACTCTAACAGGATCCTACGAGGCCATTTCATCCATCTCCCTATCTCTACAGTGCATTACACCTAACCCAGCTCAGACAGAGAAGACTCTTCTTCCTAAAACTGCTCTTAAAGAGGAACTTCCAAACCTATTAGGCCACCCATTCTATTCAATTCCACAGTGCCAGGCACTGAATTACACATTACTGGAGATACACAATGCCTGGAATGCTCTCCTTCCTTATCTGTACCCACTGGCTCCTCAGGCTTCCTTCAAATCCCAACCAAAATCCCATTTTCTACAGGAAGGTTTTCTCAACTCCCTTAATTCTCATGACTTCCATTTGTTAATTATTTCCTAATTATCCTACACATAACTAGGTTGAACTAGGTTTCTTGTTTTCTCTCTGCATTAGATTGTGAGCTCCTTGAGGGTAGGGACATCTTTTGCCTTTTTGGGGGGCAACGCCTGCAATCGGCACAATATCTAGCACATAGTAGGTACTTAATAAATGTTTATTGATTGAATTATTTCAATTTATTCAATTGGTTTCCATTATAATCTGGAGTGTTTTGTGTACATAATTCCGAGAATAGGTTTCACTAGACTGTCAAAGTGATGCATGATGCAAAGAAAAAAAACAAGAACACTTGATCACTAAAAGATCTCTAAAGTCCTGTTTTGGATCAGGAAATAAAAAAATCTATTGTACTTCATCTATTGGCACTAGAGGGAATAGGCACTAGGGTGATTTTTTTCTGCCAAGGCAACCTATTACCCTATTATTTGCAGTGATAAAAATCTCAGTTTTGTATGGTCAAGAAAAGTATGCTTCCCATGTAAAAACAGCAACACACACTAAGATATACTTGAATTCACTTTCATTGGATGATTCCTCAAGGATAGATGACCACAGTTGGACTAGACCAATTTAAGATGAGATATAAAATATGATTGTTTCTCTTCCCCACCTCTTCATTCATATTTGTTTCTATTACCCAGAGGCACATCTTCTAGGACTGTAACCAACCTGAATACTATAAAAGAAAATGCCCATGGGCAGAGCAGAACAAGTATTCTAAATATTATAGTCATTCCTCCACATCAAATTTGATAACTTACCTGAGAGGGTAAAAAAAAGGCCACGCCCGATATATGGATGGCCTAGATGATTAACATATGCAAAACACATATGGAGAAAGGGCCAGGTTAACATGGCCTTAAAACATCCCTTATCTTGTAAATATAGATAACTCTAGAGCAGCAATTCTCAAAGGGGGTCCAAAAGACGCCTGGAGAATCCCTAAGATCCCCTTAGGAGGTCTGTGATAGCAAAACTATTTTCATAATAATATTAAGATGGTATTTGGCTATTAAATTATTCTTCCCTCTTCCAACTACATATCTGCGTGAGATCAGAATTTCTTCACATGCTTCAACCAAAATAACACATTACAACAGATTAAATGCAGAAGCAGATATGAGATTCCAACTGTCTTCTATTAAGCCAGATATTAAAGATTTGAAAAAATATGTAAAACAATTTCACTCTTTTCACTGATTTTTTTATTCCAGAAAAAATATTTTTCATAAAAAATAGTTATGTTAATATGTCATGAATTTGCTATTATTTTACAATGAATAAATGTTTAAATTTATCAGTTTTCATTTTTAATATGGATTAATACTCAAAGATATAATCCACACAAATCATTGGGGTCTTTAGACTCAATATTTTTTTAGATTGTGAATAGGCCATGAGGCCAAAAAGTTTGACAACTACTTAGAGCAGAGACCTTGTATGGTGAAGTCTTGTTAAGAAAATTCAGAAACATAACAAGTGAGCAAGATATGTACGTGTCTCTGTGTGTGTTCATGTGCTTATATAGATATGTGAATAAGTTGCATATATATGTATATATATATATATGTATGTATGTATATATGTATACCATGTATATGGATGATATTTAGTGCAAGTAGTTTTTTTCCCTTACATCCCTATAGGCTCTTTTGAAGTTATATCTCATATGTAAGATCAGAACTTGATTCATCTGGATTATAATCTGCTCCATAATGCAGATTCCTTTCAGTTCTTGAATCTATCATACTTTCTAAAATACTTAGAATCATAAACTATTTCAAAAAGCATCCAATCCAATGTAAAACTGAGTAACATTTCTCTCCACATCATCATTAACCCAGTGGTCATCCATTCTCCTATTGATGGGAAACTCACTATTTCTTGAGGTAGCTTATTCCACTTTTGGACAATTCTAAGTGTTAGGAACTTTTCCCTCACAGTTTGAACTAAAATCTGCTTGAGCTACTTCTACCTGTTGCTTCTAATTCTGCCTTCTAGCTTTGCACAGAAAAAAACTCAAATCCATTTTTTTTCATAATAGTGCTTCAGATACTTGAAATCATCTATCATAAATCCTTTAGGTCTCTTCTTGGCCAAGCTAAACTCTCCATTTCTTTCATCCAATTTGTGTGATTCCCAGCCCCTTCTCCATTCTAGTCACTCTCCTCTATAAGTTTTCTAACTTGTCAACATCCTCCCTAAAATAAAATGACCATAAATGAAGACAATACTCAAGGAATGGTCTGAACAGGGCACAGAAGGGAATAGCATTTAGATAGCACCAATAAGACTATCATCTTTCTTGTTCTGAAAAGTCTTTCCAGGAGGGTTTAAGGACAGATTAGCTTTTCATTGGCTGCCAGGTCATATTGTTGATGAGCTAGGGCATATTCCCCCATCCCACTCCCTGCCCCCAGATCTTACTGGTAGTAAGAGAAAAATTGAAATTTCTGATTTGGTTCTCAAAGGCATTAGGTTTTTTTTCCTTTTCTTCTCTTCTTTTTGGCTCTCCTTGCTACTGCATGAGGTAGAAAAATAGAAAAAGAAGGGAATGTTCTACAGTATATTGACAATAAAAGTTTCATTCACCTGTGACTCACATCCCTCTCTGTGGTTCTGCCTTCAACATTCCCCTAATCTATTTCTATTCGGAGATGTCTCGGAAGGGGTGGGGCAGGGGAATAGTATGAGTGCATTCCTAAATGTGCAATCTCTAAATCCATCAGATATTTTGTGGACTTCTGGATTTTCCCCATAAAGAGTCACAGCAAAGGAATGTGCTGTTCAGAGGCATGGACTCTGAGATACAAAAGTCCAACCCAATAACACCTGAGTGTCACTCCTGGAGACAGGGAAGAGAGAATACTTAGAAAGGAGGCACAGACCTAGTTTGCTCTGGAAAAGCTGATGATTAAATTATAGAAATTCAATTTTAAAAAATAAATATTAAATATCTACTACAAATGGACTCCATCTTGGAGAAGGAGAGAGGAGAGAGACAGGATTTAACTTAAATTAATATTGCTCCATAACAGCAACAATAACAATAGCCAACATTTATATAGTGCTTTAAGGTTTACAAAGGGGTTTCCAGATATTGTCTCATTGTTATCTTCCCTACAATACTAGGAAGGGAAATTGAGGCAGACAGAAGTTAACTGACTTGTTCAAGGGAAGGGAATAGGCATTTATATAGCACCAATATACTATGTGGCAAGGCATTGTGCTAATGGATTTGTACAAATATTATCCCATTTGATCTTCACAAAACTCCAGGAGGTAGGTACTAATATTATTCTCATTAGACAGCTGAAGAAAGTGAAAAAGCTTATGCAACTTGCTATAACCAACTAACAACTAGCTAACATAATATCTGAGGCCATATTTGAGCTGCTCTTCCTGACTCTAGACTCCACTACACCTCCAAATGCCCCTGCTAGTCTATAAGTATTCGAAAACATAGACTATGTCATATATTTTCATACTAAGACTATAGACCTTGAGGTTGAAGGGTTCATCTAAGGCATACACCTTAATTTTGCAGATTAAAATCTGATATCTAGAGAAGTAAAAGTCACATTGGCACATATCCTTCCCTGCCCCATTGCTTAACATCATGCTGGGCATGATGAGCTATTAAAAACTGTTGGTTAGTTAATTAAGATAAGAATCCTCCAAAGAGACCAATGGGTAACTAGTATTGCAGAGGGGATCACAGAATTTAAAGCTAGAAATGATAGCATCCTCAGTTTAGAGCTGAAAGGCTCCCTAAAAAGTCACCGAGTTTAACTATCTCATTCTCAGCCTCTAGATCTTTCTATTCAGACATAATACAGTGATGACTCTGTGACTATCCCCAACTTAGCCTTGTTTGTAAATAATCATTTGCCTGTATAACTCCCATTGGAACACCAGCAACTTGAGAGGAGGTACAGAATTTTGCTCTTTTTATGATCCCCAGTGCTTAGCCCGATGCTCAGCACATAGTAGGAACTTAATAAAGATTTACTGACAGATTCATCAAGAGAGAGTCAGCGGAGCAAAGGAGTGATTAGAAACTGCAGGAACTCTGTCCCAGGCTTCCTAAAGGATGTGCATTTTTAAAGGATGTGCTTTCAAAAAAGGAAGAGATGTATTGGCAGAGAGGAATGGGGACAAGGGTCTGGGAATGACAGGAAGAAAATTAAACAAAGTGCCCTGAGAGCCAGTGGAGAACAATTCACCAGGAGTCCACCACTCTCCAACCTTTCTTGGATTCTTAATTGCCTTGGGTCTCACAGCATTACATTAAAATCCCTGGAAAAAGCAATTTTTCTCATTTTTCCCATCCCTCAGAATCTTCTTGCTCTACACACACACACACACACACACACACACACACACACACACACACACACCCCTCGGGCCAACAAAAGCTCACAAAACTTTTAGCTTAAATAACCCCAGTAGACATTGGCAAATCAGCTGAAAAAATAATCCACAAATCATTACAAAAGCCTGCTCAACCCGCCATAAAGATTTCTTTCACCATTGTGACCTTAATGAGAATGTGGCCCATGGGATTTGCTGGAAGCTTTACGACAAAGCAGCAGCAGCCTGGAAGAGAAGAATGGGAGGCTCTCCAGAAACATAAACAGAGATCAATGAAATAGTAACAAAAACACAAAGGACCTCACCCACCCCACCCTCACTCTCCCAAATGCATAAAGCTCCCATCCTCCGGTCCAACATCGGTAAGCTTAACTAAGGCACAGAGCATGCCATTGACTACCCCTAAGCTTCAGCTGGCTGGCAAGTGCAATGCCCTTGGGTGCATACAAAGAATGAATGAGAGAGTGGTCTTGGCTCAGCACAGCCCATCTCTACCATATGCTTTGGTGCCTTTGCTCAGGCCATTCCCTATGTCAGGGATGCCATCTTGAACTGTTGAATTCCTTCTTATTTCTTAAAGACTAACTACAATGCAGCCTCCTCCATTAAGCCTTCCCTGGCTGCCTCTGTTCCTATGGTAAGAAACACACATATACATACACCCTCAACACTTTATCTTAAAACTCTTTGTCGTATTTCTGATGTACAAGTTAGGTTATTTTAGTCACCAGGGTTGGTATTTAATCTTGTCTGGCTAGACCAAATCTCCTTGGAAGCAAGGATGCTATCTAATCTTTTATTTCCAGCCTAGCATATAGTACTCAAGATACAATAAGTGCTTAATTAATGTTTGTCCACATCCAATTAAGGGCTGAGTTTTATAGATTTTTGCCTCTGCAACTCTGTTCTTATGCATATTCTTTACTTCCTTCAGACAGCCACCACTTTACTTCAGGTCCTTACCATTTCCAAAAAGGCTATTTCAATAGCCTTCTAATTGGTCTCCCTCTACCTGGTCCATACTCTCCAATCCAACCTGCCAAAATGATATTCCTAGAGCACAGGGTTGCTCCCCTGCTCTAGAAGCTTCACTGCTTCCCTCCAGCCTCCAAGATAAAATACGAATCCCACAACTGGGTCTTTACAGGCCTTCACAGCCTGGCTCCAGTCTACCTTTCACAATTATTTTTCATCTCCCATTCCAAGCAAATGAGCTCTTGAATTCTTCATTTAATCTCCCTCTTCTGCCTTCATACACACTATCCTGAATAACTAGAATGTGTCCCCTCCTCACCTCTCCCTCTTAGCTTCCTACAGTAAACCTCTTCTTATTCTCCTAGTTACTATAACTCTTCTCTTCCTTGAATAATGTTATGTTTATATATTTAAACATTATATCTTTCTAATAGATCAAAATAAACACCCTGCAGTCACTGATTTTTGTTTTGACTGTATTTCCAGCACCCAGCACAGGCTTTGCATAAAGCAGATGTTTAATGAGGCACAATTCAAAATTTGTGCCGAGTGATGTTAACCAATATTACATAATGGTCTTTGTGTCTTAAGGGAGAAAGAAAGGGTAGTGAAAGAGAAGTGAGAAGAGACCACATGGCGTTCTTCGGAAGGCTTCTGAGTGGGGCAGATGTCTGGTGAAGTTCCTTGACTTTCCCCTCAACTCCCTTTTTCCCTTCCCCCTGACCCACACATATAGTCCTACCACTTGCTTCTGTCTTTCCTACTTTCTTATAATGGCTGAAGGGATAAAAAGTTGAGAACATTTGGACAGGGTGGGAAAATCATGATTAGGAAGGAACTATTATTGCTCAATCCACAACCATTACATCCTGAATATTCTAGATCTACTCTGCTCTTGGAAGCTGTGGTTCTGGTTAGTACTTATATGGGAGGTCACCATATGGGTGCAGCTCAGTGGTATGGTAGATGGAATGGCAGATCCTGAGTTCAAATGTGGCCTCAGACATTTACTAGCTGTATAACTCTGAGCAAGTCACCTATCCCTATTTGCCTCAGTCTCCTCATCTGTAAGATAATCTGGAGAAGGAAATGGCAAACCACTCTAGTGTCTTTGCCAAGAAAACCTGCCAAAATGAGTCAAACACTACTGAAATGACTGAACAGCAATTATAATTCTATTATTAAATGGTATTCATGAGGCTTAGGATTTAGAACTAAGAGGACCCTTAGAGATCATCTAATCTTACCCTCTCATTTTATGAGTAAGGAAACTCAGAGGGGTTAAGTGACTTGCCCAGGGATTTGAATCCAGATCTGATATTTGAGTCAGGGCTCCCTCCAGTGTACTAGAGTGTCTACAGTCCAAACTGTCCAGGGAAGGGAGAAAAAGAGGAAAGGCAGATATAATTAATCAATAAAGATTGGTTTAAAAAAAAAAAAACTCATAGGCACTGGACTGATGCAACCATTAAGTGAGCTAGCTATCTAAAATTCTAATTATCCAAATATAAACCACCATTATTGTGAGCATTTTCATTTTAAAAAAATTCCAAGTACAACATTCTTAATTTGGATCCTTCTCAAGTAGGAAATGCTGACATCAGGTCTTTCGTCTTACTCTTCCAAATTCCCTTTCCTTACCTCACCTTTGGTCTTTCAGTAGGACATGCATCATTACTGAGTCCTGAATATGTCAAGCTTGGGAGATAGTCATTGTCTGAATATCAAAGTGTTATTATACCCATGTCAGAATCCCAGAACCTCAGTGTTGTCAAGGACCTCAGAGTCCTTCCAGCCCAACCCACAAATGAGATACCCATCTTAAAAATACTCAAGTATGCAAGCTCTGTCTGAAGATCTCCAGGGAGGGGGAATCTTCTACCTCTCCTAGTATGCCATTGCACTTTGGGCACCTCTGATTGTTAATGAGTTTTATTGTAAATTAGACCTCTTGTTAAATCTGCCTCTTTTCTCCTTCCAACTATTATACCGAGTTCTGCCCTGTGGGGCCAAACAGAACAAGCCTAATCCTTCTTCCAGGTGACAACCCTTCAATTATGTATAATTGACTAAAATATATAGAGCATATAAAATCCCTTTTTGTTGATTGTTGATTTTAAGAAAGAATTTTATTAGTAGAGCGAAACAAAGCTTTAAAGGCTGTTCTTCAGACCATATTTCTCTCACATATACATCAAAATTATGTAAGATTTCATGACATGAACAATTACTTTATTCACCAACCCACTGAGTGAGGTGTTAAAGGGAAAGGATATGTTTGCCCAAGGCGGTTGCCAATGCCTTGGAAGATGTCTTGTGTTGAAATCCAAACAAAAGAAGGGGAGCTCCTACTGAGGGTGAATGTCCAAATACATTTTTTAAAAGATTAATGCATCCCTGAAAAATCACTGACCTGATATGGGATTCTGTACAAAGAACATGATGTCTCCAGTTGCTTCAGTTCTGCTATTATGCTAAACAAAAGTTCCCCATAATGCTCAGAGAACAGGCAAATAGATTGGTAGACCTCAGTTACTCATCAAGTTCCAGAGACAGTTTCTACTTAGCTCCCAGTATGACCTGAGCAGGGAAAATTAACTTCAGCTTAAGTCTAAGAGGATCCTCAGTTTTGTCCTCATGTTGCTTAATCTCTCTAGGCCACAATTTTCTCACCTGTAAAATGTGGAAGTGATTTCTTAAGGTCCCTTTCACTCCAAAGTCTACTGTTTTCTTGTTTAAGCCTTATGGAAACCCCCTAGCAAGAGAGATACCTGCTCTGTGTTTTGTAGATGAAGGACAAGGAAATTGAAGAGAAACATGTGAAAGGTGGGCCACATGAAATTCTTCTGATACTTTAAGGATACTTTCCCAGTTCTGAGGTAAAATAAATGTCTCTACTGAAGCTCCTTGGCTTTCTTCTTCTCTTCTTTCATCTTCCCCATTCCTACTTCCTACCCTTTGATTCACATCTCCTTCTTCTTCATAATAGCTACATGAGCAGGGTGGAGGGAACCTAATTTTTTTCTCCCTCTCTGATGAGACCTGTATTTTAAAATGATTTACAGAAGATTTAACCATGCCTGTCAATAGTGCATTCCATGTGCCAGGTATTATGCTAAGCGCTTTACAATCACTATCTCATCTGATTCTCACAACAACCCTAAAAGATAGGTACTATCATTATTCTCATTTCTTAGTTGAGGAAACTGAGGCAAATGGAGGTTAAATAATGTGTCTGGGTCCCACATTTAAGTGTCTGAAGCTGTATTTGGACTTAGGTATTCCTGACTGCAGGTCCAGGCTCTAACCGCTGCGCCCTTTATTTTTTGTTTGACTTTCAATTTAGACCCTAGAATCCAACCTATATTTAATTGATATGAATTTTTCTTCCTAAAATAATAATACAAGTCCATACAAAATATTACAACTCCATAATGAAAATCATGCTCCTTTGGGGGAAGATGGGAAAGAAAAGGGAGAGTGTCCCATGGCACTAGGCAAAGGAGTTCTAGTTCTGTGATGTTTCTTGCTTCTGAATCCCATAGCAGATTGCTGAAAAGAAACAGACTAGCCATGCCGTGGGCTAACATCTTATCCTGATTATTATTTTGCCAAGCTCATGTTCAGTTCATGTTCAATCCACATATCAGGATAGTCCAATGACTGACACATAATAAGCACTCACTACTTTTCATTTACTCATTCATTCATTCATTCTAGGGAGGAGTACTGTCCCATTCAGGTATTTCCTTTTTCTTAGGACAAAATCAGGCCATCAATCAGTCAAGAAATAGCCTTTTCTTGTGTGAAAGACTCCAAGCATAGAAAATTATAGTTTGATGAGTTCCAGAAAAAGGTATGGCTAGCCCACAGACAGTTCACTGAGTAGAGAAAGTCTAGACCAGAGATTTTTTTGGATTACAACAGTGGGGAAATAGAATGTGCTCCCTAGAAATAAGAGGTAATAGAGAAATAAGAAGATATCTTTGTCAGCTAGTCTCATTCACAGGCTCCAGGGTGAATAATATTCTCCATATTCATATTCATATTCCTAATCCTTATTAGGGATAATTCCCCTGCTTCTCAGGCTATTAGAAGAATCAGAGTTGAAGGATACTTCAGAATAATCAAGTTCAAAGTGCTCATACCATGGATAAAGAAAGTAAGACTTAGAATGGGGACCATAGGATAATAGATTTAAAGCTGAAAGGAAGCCAACTGGTCCTGACTTACAGATCAAGAAACTGAGACCCAAAGAAGTTGTGTCCCAAAGTTACATGTGTGTTAGGCAACAAAGGTAGAATTTGAACCCAGATTCCCCATTTCCCAAATCTACTATCTTTTTAAATCATAGCCAAGTGCTTTTTTCAATGCATGGGACGATTCTTAATCCTCCTTCCCCTTGCTCTAAACAAATGAGGAGACACTTTGAGATATCTGAGATTTTCAAAACAAAACTTTTTTCATCCAAACCCACCTTCCTAACTTCTCTAATTCTGCCCATAGCAACACCATCCTTCCAGAGTTACCATCTTGAAATCACCTTGGATTCCTGCTTCTCACCCTAGACATCCAATCCTTGTCAAGTCTTGTCAATTCCACATTCACAACATCTGCCCCCTTCTTTCCACTTATACAATCATTACACTAGTTCCAGCCCTCATCACTTCTTGCCTGAATGCCTTCAATAGCCTTTTAATTGGTCTCCCTGGGCCCTGTCCCCACCATCTCCAAACCCTCTGCCAAACAGGGGCCAAAGGATATCCCTAAAACATAGGTCTCCTAGAAAGCTTCAATGTCTCCCTCTTGCCTCTAAGATCAAACTTTTGTTTGGATTCTAAAGAATACCACAATCTGGTTCCAAACTTCCTTTGTGGCTGAATACACACTGCTCCCCCTCACACACTCTTATTTTAGCCACACTACAACTTACACCCAGTGTTCTATCTCCCACTTCCCTGCCTTCCCATGAGCTAAGAACTTTTGTAGCCCTAGTATATATTTTCTTCTCAACTCTGACTCTTAGGATCCCTAGCTTGCTTCAAAACTCTACTAAAATATCATTTCCTACATAAGACCTACTATGATTTCCCACCCTCCCCAGCTGCCAGGACCCCTTCTCCATTAACTTATACTTATTTTGAATATATGTTCCTTTAATTTATATGTGCACCTGTTGTTTTTCCTGATGGAATGTAAGCTCCTTTAGGGTAGGGACTATTTTAATTTTTGTTTTTATATCTCTAGAGTCTAGCACAATACCTGGTATATAGTAAATGCTTAGTACATCTTTGCTGGTTGGTCGCTTGGTTGTCCAAATTCCCTGTCAATTTAAAAGCTGGCAAAATGACGGATATTTCCTAAAATTTTCTATGACACTTCAGAGGCTGCATCTTGCAACTATATTCTTCTAATTTTTAGTTATCAGTTATTAGGTTTGACAAGGATGGGAGCTGAGCAACTCTAGCTCTCTAGCATCTCTCAGGATGTGCTGCAGGCCCTCACTCAGAGTATGGTGGGGTCTGCTTCACACGGGACTCCAGGGGCCAGCTCTAGCTCAGAATACTCGGAGTCTCCATCTGTGGAGGAAATCTGTCAGCAGCTGCCACCGTCACTGGGGTGGGGGAAGGATAGAGCTGAGGACAACCACCAGGCAGGTGCCATCTGCCTATGTGAACACCACAGTCTGGGGGTCTAGTCGGTCACAGGAGAGGTGTGAGACAGACCCAGCCACCCCCTACTCACAAACAAATGCTCTTCTTCTGCCTCCCTTTAGAGGCAGCTTCTACTCAACCTATCAGTGCTGAGGGAAGCTGGCCAGACACGTTCAAAGCCACACTACTGCTGAGATTGCCACCTAAGGCTTGGCCAGGACCTTGCAGCACTATGTAATTCAATATTTTCCCAAGACTTGAAGATCACTAGGAGCAATAAAAAGTCCAGTTCTAACTCAGTATTCAGAAGCAGGACATATCTAGAAGTGTTCCTTATTTTGACTTGATGTCTACACAGCAAAAGTTACTTATCATACTGCCCAAGTATCCCCACTGGATTGGGGTTATATGGATATGGATAAGACATAGTCACTAGGATTTGGAGGGCAATTAATAGAAAAAAAGGATAAAAAATCACTTTGTAGAGAAAGGGAATACTCCAAGTCCTGGCCTGAGATACTCTTATTAGATTTGTCTATTGGACTTCAATCCCCTTCACCATCCTTCAATTCACCCAGGCTCAAAAACGTAGGTCATCCTCAGTTCCTCACTCTTTCTCAGCACATACAGCCAGTAAATCGCCAAGTCTTGTCTTTTCTACCTGCACAGCTCTCATATGTCCCACCTTCTGTCCTCTGTCGTTGCTACCATCCTTGTGTAGACCCACATCCCCTCATTCCTGCACTATCACAATAATATTCTCATTGGTCTACCTTCCAAATCGCTCTTTCCATCACTTTATCCTGAATTTAGCCTCTAAAGTGGTCTGCCTAAAGCACAAAACTGTTTTACACACACACACACACACACACACACACACACACACACACACACACACACACATTCAATAAATTTTAGTGACTCCCTACTACCTTTAAAATCATTAAATCCTCTTGGGCTTTTGAAGCTTTTCTGATCTCCTCTTACTTTTCCAGTCTTTTTCTATCTTAGTCTCCATATACACTATTATCCAGTGACTGATAATATCTGTTTCACTCAAAGATATTCCATTATCCAAATTCATGCATTTTCACTAACAATCCTCCATGCCTGATATCCTTCTACTCCTGCTTCCTGGCTTCCTTTCAGGTTTGCAAATCTCAGTTAAAATTTTGCCTTCTGCAAGAAACCTTGTCTTGTTCTTCTTAATGTTAGTTCATTCTCTCCAGATTATCTCCAATTTTCCCCATTAATCTTGCTCATACTAATCATGTGTATATTTTTCCACCATTAGATTGTGAGATCAGAAACTTTTTTTTGTCTTTCTTGATCTTAGAACAGCGTATGGCACATGTCAAGGCTTAATAAATATTAATAACTTGACTTGGTCATAGCAATACTCCAAATCCAAGGAGATCTGTTCAGAATAGATCGGGGGAAATGCTATAAAATGAGAAGCACTAGGTTTTGGCTAACAAAATGATTGTTTCATGTCCAAGAGATTATTCTTTAATGGATGTATGCCAGCCACAGTTCCTCTTACCTTGCTGAGTTTGCTTCCTTTGGGCCTAGATATTTGGCAGTGATATGTCATATCCAAATAATCCAAAAGAAAGTAAGGAATATGTCCACCTGGTCATCACATTTAGTATTTTCCCAGGAAATGACAAAGCTATAACTTGACAATTGTCACAAACTGCAGCCTGGTACAAATGGCATGAAGTACCCTCTAAGTTGAGAAGCCGAATGGAAAATAAGACAGAGACCCCAGAACATCAGTGAAAGGCCACTGTTTAGGATTGGGGGAAATGGGGAAAGAAGGACAGATAGGTGAGGAGTTTCTGATGGCTTCCTACTTTAACTCTTCTTGCTTATTAGGTGCTAAGATGAAATATTTACAGCTGTTGAAAGACTGCAAGCACTTTCAGCATCCTCTAAATTCAGGACCCTGGTGTAAAATCTCATTCACTCCAGCCTAACTATACTTCTAATTGAAGTTCTTTATTTTGACTTTCTAACAGAGCTCATGCCAGGGGTGGGCAACCTTGTTCCAGCCTGAATCCCATCAGCCACCCACTGGCCTGTCATTTGAACTTCCTATGGACCATGGTTTTTCCCTGCTTGGTTGGTCCTTAAAATGAAGCACTTAACTTTGCTTCTGACCTAAGCTTGCACAGACTTCTCTGATGTCTTGGAAGGCAGTTTCTAGACAGCCTAACTGCATGGGGGCATGATGCAAAGTTTCAGAAAATGTTGTGGCATCTATATGGCCAATCCAGATAATTCATAGATTTTAACTATCCAGATTAATCCTGGCAATGCTCCCAATCTCTTCCAGATGAATAAACCACTTTATCTATGAAGACACACTTTGTAGTAATGAAACTGCTAAAATAATTTCCCAAAGAACAATTATAAAGATCTTTCATATTGATTCCTGGTGCTAAACTTATGTGTTAAGAGGGCAAAAAAGAAAGTGGTATTAAAGCAAAATATCTTTATTTTGAATGAATTGACAGGGGGAAATGCTTATTAAGGTCAATACTTTTCAAAAACTATGCTAAGTAATGAAAATACAAATAGAAAATCAAGATATAATTCCTGTTCTCAAGCACCCCATATTCTAATTGGAAGAAAGCATACATATGAAAGCTTCAGGCCATTGGCAAGGCCACATTTCTTAGGACACATCCACAGGTTGGATGAGAATATCTGGGGGGAGGAGGGGGGGAGTAGTGGTAGGAAAGATACTAAGGCTCATTTTTAATTGCACTTTCAAAATCAATTGTTAAAATGCTTTTAAAAGTAGTTCCTAAGGTGCTTTTAAGTTTCAAAACATTTTCATATCCATTTTTGACGCTCAAAATATAGCTATACTAGTAAACATGATGATTGTCATTATCCTTATTTTATGAATGATGAGTCTCAGTACAGAAAAGTAAATTGCCCAAAGTTAAAGAGCTAATGCATTATAAAGCCAGAGCTAGATTAGTTTTTCTGACTTCCAGTTTCGGGATCATCCCACTACAGAATACTTTATTCACTAGTCATTTCCCCGCCCAACTAAGCGTCTATATCCATGTATGTCTCCTGTACTAATAATGTAGTAGCCAACCATCTTTTCAAATGCATGATTTTCATTGCTTTGTTTTTATTATTTTATCTATTTATATTTTTATTTTTTTATTCTTTTAATGTTACTAATAATAACCATTGTGTTTCTGTAAAATGGAAAGCTCTTTGAAAGAAGAGGGTGTTTTTAGGTTTTACTTTGTACCTCCTTCCTTCGCCCTCTCCTTTCATGGAGAAATAATTTAATAATTGTTTAATTCAATTCAACTGAAAAAGAACACATATCAACCTAACTACAGGATTTTTAGGAGACAAACATTGTATAAATTGTAAAATATTATACAAATGTGTCATAATTATGATTATTTTTATTAATTTCTTAGTCAAAATAGGTTTGGTTACTCTTTACTGATAAATTAACTAAAGCTTATATGTTAAAGGTCTCATAGCCATCTAGCTACAAAGTTTTATTTTTTTAGCTGAATGTTCTTACCATCATTCTCAGTTGAATTAGCCACACCAACTTGTGAGGCTAGAAATAACTTCTTTTATCTCCAGGCGTGATGAATAAAAATGTCTCTACTACAACATCATAAAACCAGAGTGTGTGTTTACTCTTTCTGTCTCTGTCTCTGTCTCTCTGTCTCTCTCTCTCTCTCTCTCTCTCTCTCTTTCTCATTCTCAAATACACACATTCATTATTATTTTTGTTTTGTTTTGTTTTTTATGCAATCACAGTTAAGTAAGTTAGTAAGTGTCTGAGGCTAAATTGGAACTCAAAATCTCCTTAGACTCCAAGGCCAGTGCTCTATCCACTGAACCATCCCGCTGCCATATACTCTCATTCTTACACATACAAACACTTTCATTCTCACACACACTCTCATTTTCCTCTTTGGGTCTCTCATTGTCTCTGTCTGACTCTGTCTCTGTCTCTCCCTCCGCTATTTCTCTCTCTGTGTCTCTCTTTGTCTCTGTTTCTATGTGTCTCTTTCTCCTTCTTTCTCTCTCTCTTTCAGTTTTTCTGTCTCTTTTTTTCTCTCCCTGCCTCCCTCCCTTTTCCCCTTTCTCTGTCTTTTTCTCTATCTCTTCCACCTAACAACTATGTGACCTTGAGCCAGTCATTTAACATTTGTGAGCCTTAGTTACCTCATTTGTCAAGGGTTAAGTATCAGTCCTCCAGGAGCTCAAGGAGTCAGCACTTGAATGTCCTCTCCTTTTAGAGAGTTCTTCCTTCCTTCCTCTTTGCCCACACAATAGAGACTGCTCTGTTATCATTAATCATCAGGAGGACCTTAGGGAAGGGCTCAGGATTTCTAAGCTGTTACAATCTCACTCCAAACGCAACCACTCCATTTTGATCAGATTTTTGTCTTACTTTCTTCCCCAGGGCTGGCTCCGGTTGGGGTGGAGGCAGAAAGGGTAAATTTTAAATAATGGGAATATATTTCAAATAAGAATGAAATCTTTCCTGCTGATCAGAATAAAGGAAGCACTCTAGTCCAGGGAGGATGGAATTTTGAGCAGTTTCTGTTCATTTGATTCCAGGGAAGATATTTGAATCAGCCTACATCTCTTTCTCATGAAAACTGGATAATCTGCCATACTCAGCTGAGATTTCTGAGCCAACTATTCAGGAGTTGACAGAGACAGGCAGGAAGTTTCTTTTCTCTCTTGTAAGAGGAGTCGGGCAATATTGGTACATTTCCATGCACACTGACTACCTCCAAAAGTAGCTACCACATGAGTAGCAGAGATTTTATTTAACTCATTTGTCTTGTCAGCCTTCTAACACATGATATAATAAAACCTGCATGTCTAGTCATTTTACTACCCCTGTTTTTTTTTTTTAAACAGGAAAAGGATATCCTGAAAAAAATATTAAAGAAAGGCAGGGTGTCCAACCAAACCCCTGTAAATAACTCATTTACATGCCTTGAGAGCTCCTTCAACATGATCCACATGTCATGTTTTTCTTCAAATACCTTGCCAAAAAGGAAGGAAAAAAAAAACTTTCTCTCCACCTTCATTTCCCAACAAAACACAATGATCTAAGAAAAATAATAAACAAGAAACAATAGCCTAGACAATAATTAGGTTATAATTCTCACCTAAGAAATTAGCCAGAGAAGGGACCTAGAAAAGGGGGGGAGCTTCCCTCACATTGCCCTTCTCTTCTCAATGAGCTAATAAAGCAATCCTTTAAATAAAATTATGGATTTAATGATGGAAAGTTCCAATAAGTCAAAGCACTCATTCGTAGGTGTTAATGGAGTTAAAACCCTGCCACTAACACTTAGAAGAAGTATGACCCTAAGCAAGTCACTTAACTTCTTACTACCAGTAACTTACTAATTTCTTACTATTCCTTATTAATTTCAGTTTCCTCATCTATAAAAATGGGGATGAATAATTGTAATACCTCACAGGTGGTTGTGAGGATCAAATGAGATAGTGTATCTTAAACAATTTACAAATATTAAAGCATTACACAAAGGTTATTTATTCTTGTAAAGGGAAGGAGCTGGGACTTGGAGGGGCAGCCGGGAATTATACCAGTTGCTGAAATGAAGGTTTCCATTTCTGCTTTCAAAACCCCAGAACACAGATGGTACAAGGTGGTACAAAAGATTTTAGAGTCTTTTTTTTCTTTTCCTTCATGTTGCTCAAAGCCACAATGAACCAATGACAGGGAAGTAAGTTAGAGCTCTCACATATCCCAGCATGCCAACCCCTGCCCTAGTGAATAACTTGACTTGTCTACTGCTTCTAAACAGCTGGAAAAATGTCAAACTGTCATGAGTGATTAAAGTGGGATTTTCCAAAGGTTTCAAAAATATCTCATAATTCTAGACCTTATTCCTCTCCCAGAAAATAAAGCTTTTGCCTTAGTGAAGCTAGTGTAGGAGGGTTCCATTTTGCATCCCAGTCTATCCTCTCACCTTGGATCATTTCTTACAGTGCATCAATTTGTGGAGAGAGAAGACTTTAGCAGATACTATCAGAGAACGGCCTTCCCTAAGAAGTTTTTAGTCTTTTCCCCTTCTGATCTGCAGGGATATTTTGGAAGCTTTTGTCCCAGCAACATGCTTGGGAGCAGTCCATTGCTTTTGTCAGGACAATGATAATCATGGTCTTCTTCTCTTTCACTAGCTCCTCAGGATGGTTATCGAGGTTTTGCCATAGCTAAATAACTGGATACCAGCTCTGTGAAAGCAAGGGTCATGATTTATAATTCATTTCTAAAAAAGGTTCAGGGCCAAGCATTGGACATTTTGAATGTTCAGAGAAGGCAGTACAGGAAAATGGAAATAGCACTGAATTTGGGATGCAAGGACCTGGGTTCAAAAATCAGTTCTGCTACCCGTTTAATGAGTCATTTTATTTGATACATAATATAATCTCTGTGTGCTTTAGTTTCATTATTTACAAAATGAAACAGTTGAACTCAATAGTTTCTAAGGGCCTTTATAATTTTGTATGCTTTCCATGTGTTTTTTCCTCCCTAATATTCTACTTTTAGATGACTATAATGAATGAGCATCCTTGCCATTTTCTAGGTTTTCCTATCACAAAATCACAGAAATACAGACTTTCAGAGTTGGAGGGAACTTACATTCTCATGCAATTCTCATGAAAAAACATATATTCTTTCTGTTTCTCTCTTTCATACTTCTCCTCCTCCTCTTCCTCTTCTTTTTTCTTCATCTGATTTTTAAATCTACAATTGTAAACCAAGAAGAGAGAATGCTTAATAGTGTTAAATGCAATAGATAAGTTAGGATCAAGACTGAATTAAAACCATCAGATTTAGGAATCAAGAAGTCAATGATAATTTAAAAAAGAATAGTTTCAATCTAGCCATATTTCAAAGAGTTGAAAAAAGTAAATGGAAAAGAAAGTGGAAACAATTAGTAAAGAAAGCTTATTTACTTATTAGTAAAATGAGAACAGGAAGAATTATGTAGAAGGAGAAATATACTTCTGTATCTTGAGGGAATGGTATGTTCTAGTAAAGGTTTATTTTAAGTGAAAGAAACAAAGAGATTTAGGAAAGAATCAATATATGGAAAAAGGGGCAGAGGCAGATAGATACAGAGAGAGAGAATGATGATAAGAGGAGGTGGGATCAAATTTATATGCAGAGGACTTGGCCTTAGCAAGGAGAACATCTTTTTGCCAAAGGCTAGGGGAAAGAGGAGAAAATGAAAAATAATGTCAAGAGGTTTTGAAATAAAAAGAATGGAAGAAGAGGGCACTTAGCCTCAATTTTCTCAGTAAAATAAAAGGCAAGTGTCCACAGCTGAGAGAATATAGAGGGATTGGGGGGGGGGAAAAGAAGTAAAGAAGAAAATCATGGAATTTAAGGCAACTGAAGAACTGAAAGGTTAGTGAATTTGAGGGAGCATGTATATGAACATTAAAGCCTTCTAGAATAAATATGGGGCTTGGGGGTGAGAAGAATTTGTAGAGCCAAGTACTGACCTTAAGAAAGGAGGGGAAATAACCACAATCACCATAATTTCAATTGGATGAAAAATGTAACTGAGTGGTTCTCTAAAGAAGAAAGGTTATGGGGCCGCTGGGTGGTGCAGTGGATAGAACATCAGCCCTAAAGTCAGGAGGACCTGAGTCCAAATCTGGCTCAGACACTTAACACTTCCTGGCTGTGTGACCCTGGGCAAGTCACTTAACCCCAATTGCCTCAGCAAAAAAAAAAAGAAAGAAAGAAAGAAAGAAAGAAAGAAAGAAAGAAAGAAAGAAAGAAAGAAAGAAAGAAAGAAAGAAAGAAAGAAAGAAAGAAAGAAAGAAAGAAAGAAAGAAAGAAAGAAAGAAAGAAAGAAAGAAAGAAAGAAAAGTTAATGAGTGATGAAAGTCAGCAAGGAGCATTTCACTCTCTCTCCAGATGAGAAGTAACCCTCTCCAAATGCCACTTTGTATGGGAGCCAAGAGTCAGTGCAAGGACTCTAGATCAGGGCTCTGTTTAGGGCAAGAATTGTTTGGAACTTAGATTATTGACAGGAAGTAAATCAGATCCAGAAGAAAGACAGATGAGAGATAAGAGGTAAACAGGCTAACCTCAGGACTGCAAGGATCATTGTAGCCAAGTGACAGCATGTTTGTGTTTGTGGGGGGGATGGGTGTGTAGGGGCCTCCAGGTACTGAAATCAAGCAAGAAAATAGGGCAGAATAATTAACTGAATTCTAGCTTTGCCGTTTCTTAGCTGTGTGATCTCAAACAAGTCATAGTGTTTCTGAAGCTCTGTTTCCTTATGCTTACAATGGGGATAATAATGCTTGCTAGTTTGTTGTGAAATTGAAAATATCATAATGCCAAAGTAATTTATAAATTGTAAAGTGATATGTGGAAGTACGTAAATCAGGTAGAGGTGATGTGACATTGGAGAAAAACATTTTCTAAGTCAAATAAACCATTATCTCTTGGGTGTAAGAGAAGATCAGTGCTAGAGAGAAGGTGCGAGCATGGTGGAGTGGGGGGCAGAGCTTAGTGAAGGCTAGTAAAAAAGAAGGAATTCGAGAGAAAGATGTCCAGGATGAAGGGAAGTTTGTTCACTACGGAACAGCAATTTGAGAACGTAACAGAGGAGGATACACTGGGTTGAAATGGGACCCTACCATAGCAGTGTTAAGGATGATGGAGATGAGAAAATGGGAGACGGAAGATAGTGATCATTCTGTCTTAATGGAAAGTGATTTATTATTACAAAGCTATGAAGATAAAGAGAAAAAGTCATAGGAGTGTTGTGGGTAATTTATAAATAGTTGAAGCTTACAGCTTCTATGAAGCATTGTAGAGGGCTACGATCCTAAGTTTGGAATCTGCCTCCTGACTATTTGAATCTTCTGACTCAAAGTTCAATCACTTTCCTCTAACCAATGTTTCTTTTTCCTAAGACTTTTCACTTTTATACTTTCATTTAATTTTTCAAAATATTTTGGTACCTAATCAGCAGGACTTATTCAAGCAAGCAGAAAAAGGCCAATATTTGAAAGTATGATCATATATGGTGATAGGAAAGAAGTTGTTCCGGGAAACATTTCTATTCTAACTGGACCCACATCATCATGTCAGCACAGATCTTGGAATTAGAACACCTGAATTAAAAATTGTATTTCTATTTCTAACACTTTTTACCTGCGTGGCCTTAAATAAGTCACTTCACCTCTCTGATTGTCAGTTATGAAGGAGATAGAATAAGTGCTTTCTATTCTTCTACCATAGTATTGTATGATTTATACTTTAATTCTTCAGGCATATAGGATTTTCCTCATTCCTACTACAAATGCAGATTACAACTTTTCTTTGACTTAGACGAAAATCCTTGTGAACTGCTACAGTTTGGAACAAAAATCCTGGTAATCCATCTTCTGGCAATGAGCTTCTTCAAATTTACTTAGCTTGGTCTTTGGATGACAGATATATAGCTTATCACTGCTCTAAATTGCCATCTACTTCAGTTGTAATTGACAGTCAGTCAACAAGCATTTATTCAACAATTACTATGTGCCATTTTGCTAAGCATTCTAGTTACAAATAAAGATAAAAACACCATGTCTTGATTTCAAGAAGCTCATATTCAAATGGTGAGAAAACATGTAAATAACTATACCTACAAGAAATTCACAACTTAAATCTGACAAACAGAATCACAGGTACTGTAGGAGACAAAGGAAGAAGAGGGGAGACCGGGGAAAAGTGTCTTGCAGTCAGGTTTGAGCTGAGTCTTAAAGGTCAGAGAAGCCAAGAAGTAGAAGTGAAAAATAAAGCATTCCAGACTTGGGAGGTAAAAACAAACAAACAAACAAACAAAAAAACCATGGAGATGAGGGGAGTATATTGTGAGAGAACAGCAAGTAGACTAGTGTAGCAGGATCAAAGAGTTCATGGAGGAGTACCAAGATTGGAAAAGGTGAGAGATGCAAGATTATGAAGGATTTTACATGCCAGAGTATTTTCATTTGATTCTAGAAGTAAAAAGGAGCTCCTGAAATTTATTGAATAGTGGGAAGACATGAGCAGACTTGTGCTTTAAGAAAACAAACCCATCAACTGAGTGGAGGATGACTTGGAGAGCTCTGAGGTAGGGTCACCCCAGAAAACTATTGCAGTAATCCAGGTAAGCATTAATGAGGGCCTATACCACGGTGGGTAGCTGCGTGAGGAGAAAGGAGTATATAAAAGAGATATTGTAAAGATAAAGACAACAAGATTTTACAGTAAACTATACAGGAGGGGTGAGGGCAAATAAGGAGTCCAGGATGATATCAAGGTTGTGGGCTTAGAGTAGCCACCAGAGTTTATATACTACTGAAATAAGCTTTGAGAATCTAGGTTTCCCTTCACATAGGACTTGAGGAATAGCTATCAGTGGTAATGAAGGACATCCTGTGTAGCATGCTCAGAGTATCTCTTCCTAGTGCTGACTTTTCAGGAATGAAGAATTCTCTTGTTGTTTCCAGACATGTGATTATTCTGTGCTGAAATATATATGTATTTTAAATTATTGTGTGATCTCTTCATTGGCTGCTAAGCCAAGGAATCAATGATTCAGTGGATGTTTAAAAAGAAGAGACACTATCACAACCATAAAGCACAACCATTTGGAGGAAATAACAAGTTATACATGGTAGATTTTCAGTTTCGTGTGCAATCATCTTTTTTTTTTTTAATGAACTGTATTATGGAAATTCTTATTTTTTCCTGTGAATTGAAAATAAATTAATATAAAAAAGAGACAACATCTAACTCTCCCTCTCTTCCTTTGATCTTTCAGTGGTATCTAATAATTTCAAGACATCCAGTGAGGAGTGGAGGAATTTTCTGGCCCTTTTCCATCCAGGCATAATGATTTTCACATGGCATCTATAAGAAGAAGCTCTATTCTTTGAATATTTGTACCTGAAAACCTGGCTTCCTTTTTTGCTTCTATATGTTTTCTTTTCTGAACAGGTGATCTAGCATCAAACTTGGGGTGGATGTGTCCACATTTGTAAGTAATTCTATGAGTTTGAGAGATCTAGAGGTCCTGCAGATACATTGAATGAAACCGATTGTTAGCAATGGGAAGTTTTTCATTTGACAGAAGGATCAATAAAAAAGGAGAAACCAAGTTCCTGGATTGGCATGGAGGGATATAGTGAGGAAGCCAAATAAAATGTAGAAATGCCTAATTGGTAATCCTATAATTTGCTTAATGTTCTCATGAGGTTGACATATCAAACTCTCATTATATTGTAACGGTAGTTATAAATAAGTTATTGAATACCCTTTTAAATAGATTGGTCAATGTGTTTATCATTTCTTTTGTGTATAGAAATAAAATATTTGTCCCATACTCTGATTTATTTTTTAATTAAAACTTTTTTATTTTCAAAACATATGCATGGATAATTTTCAACATTCACCCTTACACAACCTTGTGTTCCAAATTTTTCCCTTTTCTTCCCCCCACCCCTTCCCCTAGACAACAAGTAATATGATATATGTTAAACACATGTAATTCATCTTTATATAGTTCCACAATTATCATGCTGCACAAGAAAAATCAGACCAAAAGGGAAAGAAAATAAAATGCAAGCAAACAACAACAAAAAGAATGAAAATACTATGTGGTGTTCCACATTCGGTCCCCACAGTCCTTTCTCTGGGTCCATATAGCTCTCTTCATCACAAGTCCATTGGAAGTGGCCTGAATCATCTCATCACTGAAAAGAACCAGGTCCATTAGAATTGATCATCATATAATACTGCTGTTAACTTGTAGAATGATCTCCTGGTTCTTCTCATTTCACTCAGCATCTGGTCATTTAAGTCTCTCCAGGCCTCTCTAAAATCATCTTGCTGATCATTTCTTACAGAGCTATAACATTCCATAGCATTCATGTAGCCTAACTTATTCAGCCATTCTCCAACTGATGGGCATCCACTCAATTTCCAGTTTCTTGCCACAAACATTTTTGCATATGTGGGTCCTTTTCTCTTCTTTGTGATATCTTGGAGATGCAAGCCCAGTAGAAATACTGCTGGATCAAAGAATTTGCACAATTTGATAGCCCTTTGGGCAGAGTTCCAAATTGCTCTCCAGAATGGTTGAATCAGTTCACAACTCCATCAGCAATGTATCCCACACTGATTTATAAAGTACCTTTTAAAATTTCCATTTTGAGGAGACCCAGGTATATTCCCCAAATCTAAGTTCAAATGATTGTGTTGTGGGTGCCAGATTGCTGTTTTAAAGAACCAAATAGTATAAGAAGAGGAAGCCTAGCCCCTTTTCATTAGAACACAGATTTTTTAAGGCTGACCATGGGTGGAACCATGTGCATAAATATAGCACATAGGGACCCTCTTTGTATAAAACAGTTTGTTAATAAATGACTCTATTCTTTGAGGACCATCCCAGAAATTGTTTTTAATGTTACATGTCTCATACTGCTTGAAAATATTCTCACTTGTATGACATACAAACTCCAGTTCCTTTCAAATTTCTAGTTAAGTTGGGACTTTTTTCTAAGACTAACCTGAGGGACAGAAGTTTCTCATTTCTGATAACAACAATAATTGTAATACTAGAAGGTAATCAATGAGGTTATAACATGATAACAAAAGTATTCCTAAGGATTTAAAAATAGCCTGTCCATTCAATAGGCCATCCAAGTAAATTTCAGTATGATAAAATATCCCAGATGATACTTTGGATTTCACTGTAAAAGGAAATGATCTATATATCTTCATATGAATTTGGTATTTCAGTTTACTAAGAAGTATCATCTTATAGGTAGCTTAAAGTCATGACCCCAAAGCCAACAATGGGGAATGCTTTCTTCATAAGAGTCTTTTATTTCCATTGAGTAAATATTGGAAAATTGTTGGAAAATTTCATCTGTGAGACGGACAGTATGGGATCCTTCTTCACAGGGATGATATTATGAGGGTGCTAATGGAAGTGAATATGAAGGCAGAAGATCTCAGATGATGGGTTGGTTTTTTTTTAACCTCTGTCTTTACTGCGCCAGATTGATTACGTGGAAAATATGCTGGATATACAGTCAGAAAAACAGGAAATATTTGCTAAATATGTAGCCATCGGCAAGTCACAAATTTTTTCTCAACTTGTTTCTTCATTTATAAATTGGGGATAACTTTTTTTTTTTGCAAAGATTCATTGAGATCATATGTGTAAAGCACTCTGCAAAGTTCAAAGTACTATGAGAAAACAAATTATAGTACTATGCACAGGATAGCAGCATGCATAAGAAGAAAGGCCACAGACATTAACATACCATATAAATGGTGAAAGGGATAGTTTCTGAATAAACCTGGAAAGACTTTCATGAACTGAAACAGAGTGAATCAGGAGAACAATTTATAGAGTAACAACATCATTATAAAAACAAGTAATTCTAAAAACAAGAACTGACTAAAGAAATGACCAACCAACTTGCCTGCTCAAGGTGATGGGGGAGAGGTAGGAGAAAGAGAAAGAATTAGAAACTCAATATATTTCTTAAATGAATGTTAATTTTTAAAAATAAAATTGGGAACTATTTAAAGAAATAAATAAAAGCTTTAAAAAGAGAGAGAGAGAAAAGACCAGCCATCATTCCAAAGGATCAATGATTAAGCATAATATCTTCCTGACATAAAGGTGGTAGACTCAAGATGCAGAAGGATACATATACATACATACACATATTATTGTATATATAATATTATTATATACAATATATAATTATATATAATATATACACATATGTTTGTAAATATTTGTGTGAGTATGCATAGTATGAACACACATGTGGATACATATACATTATATGACCAATGTGGGAATTTGTTTTGCTTTACAACACATATTTGTCACAAGGTGTCATTTTTATCCTAAAGGGGAAGCAGATGTATCAAGGAAAAAAGTAAAGTGTTGTGTTTGTTTTTTTTTAATGTAATTGAAAAATGAAATAGCACTGATTCTGGAATCATATACTGGGTTCAAATACTACCTCAGATAGTAATTTCTGGGTGATATTGGGCAAGTCCCCTAACCACTCCCATCTCAGTTACCTCATTTATAAATGAAAAAGGTTGAACTAGATAACATCTGGTGTCTCTTTCAACTCTACATCTGGTCCTATGAAGAGAAACGTTATTTTGGGAGTCAAATAGGAATTCTGGGTTCAAATATGAACTCTGCCATTATCTACCATAGTTACAACTTCTATGGCTTCAGTTTCTTCATTTGTAAAATAACAGGGAGTTGAACTAAATGGCCTCTAATGTCCCTTTCAGTTCTAAAATATTTGAAATTATTATTATATATGGCATCAAACCTAGTTTGAATGCCATCTGCTAATCTTTAAGTCCTGTCTTCCTCTTGTAGGAATAAAGGAGCTATAATCCAATATTTAATGTGCAAAAGGAACCAACTGGATTTCCCAACCGAACTCCGTGGATCTATGTGCTAACAGCCAAAGAAAGGTGAATTTAACAGATTGGGTCAGATCACATAGTAATTGCATAGGATCATGAGATTTAGAACTGGTTGGAAGCTTAAGGATCATCTAGTCTGATAATGAAATTGTCTGGAAACTGACTTGGTTGACATTCACTACGTGATATCCCAGTGCTCATCACATTGGCTGTCTAGAAATTGGGTGGAGAAGGAAGTGGAAGGGAGATATACTATACAGAACTACTCATTCACTCCTTTGGGATCAGCTTTACCATCCTCTTTCTAAAGGTCTTGAGGACCCCACATATATTTCCTATCCCATCTCCAAAAGGGGCAGGGACAAAGAAATTCACTTATTCTTATGGCTTCTGGGGGGAAAAAAAAGCCTTGAGAGTCCAAAACTATCACACAGAGAAACTACTTAGCAAAACAAGAGCCATAGAGAAATGAGGTTTTTGCAATTTCTATCTAAACTACTCTCATCTTCTATTTTTTTCCAACACTGGGAAGTATAGGAAACATCAATCTATCTGCACAAATGTCCCATTTCCATAGCTGATAATGCAAAGTCATTTTCTGTTCTCTTTATAGAGAGATAATTTTTTTTATTTTTTTATTTTTTTTTTTTTTAGAAATTCCTATCTTACAGAGCTATGTAGGCATACGAACTACCAAATTTCCCTCTACTCTTCTTCCAATTCAGGCTTTAAAACCTGGTGAATTTTTAAAAAGACTATAAAAATTCAATATGTAATCAAAGAAAATTATGTTTAAATGAACACAAACATGTCTTCCCAACTCTTCTCCTTCACTGTTTACTGATAATAATCTGCTCCAGATCTATATCTACAGAGCCACTTTTCCTGGCTCCCTCCTAGATCATTTGCATTAAGCTTCAGGATCAAGTGGAGAAAAATCCTATCAACTCCTTCCCCATTTTGCTCTGTCAGTAGCTCTCACAGCAGCTAAGAGGCCAGGCATACAGCCTTCTCCCCACTCCTGAACTGTCACTAATGTTACTCCATCAATCCGATGACAGCAGGTTTTAAAAGGTGATTTTTCATACACACAAGTCCTTTATGCTAAGCATGGCACCTCTGAAGGCTGGAAAATTACAGCAAAGTCCAGGTCCTTTGACAGTTTTTCTGTATAGCTCTGTGCCCATGATTACCTTAAAGTGAAGAAAAAGGAATTAGGGGGCTGGGTTAAAATGTTTAACTTCCAGGCAGTTCTCTGGGGACCCAGAGATTAAGCAACCTCCCTGTACAATTCTGAATAAGCTAAGTGTCTCCAGGTGTCAGTATTCAATTGTGCATATAGTTTTTTTTTTTTTTTAATCTAAGCAGTTCTCTTCATAGGAAAAACTATTCATATATACTCAGCTTCCAATTTGACAAGATAGACTTCCTTTTTTCTTCTTTTTTTTAATTTTTTAAACCTTTGCCTTTCTAGAAAGCTCGGGTCATGCCTATTGAAGGACCTTGGGTGGTATTCCTGTTGAGACAGCCTACTACTCAACTTCGGACACCCAAACTTGGTCTGTCTTTATCCATGGAGAACTGGCTAGACTGTCAGCAATATTCCCTAATTAAACTCGAGGAGGGAGACGTCGAGGCACTGAGGCTGTGCTGCTGGGCGAATCAGCGGAACAGTCACCCAGACAAACCACGGCTCTGAAAAATAAAAACCCGTCTCCCAAGATTAACGAGGAGAGAGGGTTGTTCAGTACACAATGCGGCTGTGTTTGATCCACTGGCTTGTCACTTGAAATAGCAAACAATTTATTGCTATTAGGCGGCGTTGTCAGGCGCTAATTTCCTGGTACCGCTCAATCATAGGCTCTAAACATTTTGGGAGAGGGAAGGGGGAGGGAGAGGAGATGTAGGGAGTATCTAAATGTAACCATTTGAGAACTTGGCGGGTGTTCCTTTAACGAGACATTAATGAGAAGGAAAAAAAAGAAGAAGAAGAAGCAAGCTCATTCTGAGCTATTGTTGAGAAGACGGGGACCAGCAGACACAAAGGGGGTGGCTCAAAAACCACAGTCTTTAAAGAGTGTGGGGCGAGTTCACCTTATCACCCCGGATCTGGTTGGAAGGCAGAACACTGCTAAGTGAAGGCAAATCATCTGGCATCCCAGCTGCGCTGGACACCGAGCTATCTCTTGTGTTTCACTTCCCTTCCATCAAAACTGCCGGGAATTGACCATTTTCATGCAACAATGCAAAACCCTTCATTACCATCTCCTAAATATGCATGAATAAAATGCTGAATAATGGCCGACCCCATGTCATCTACACACTGGCCTCTTACTGTCCAATAAGGCAATGTATTCATCTCCCAGAGATGGAGGGAGAGAGGGCAAAGGGGAAGGGGACAAGATGAGGGGAAATAGAGGTGGTGGGAGGGAGAATAAGAAAGAAGTAAAGATAGAGATAGAAAAACGAAGAGAGAAACTGACAAAAAGTGAGAGGGAGCAGCAGAGTTAATGAGTGGATGAAGAAAATGAAGAGAATGAAAACGTGAACAACGAGAGAGAGAGAGAGAGAGAGAGAGAGAGAGAGAGAGAGAGAGAGAGAGAGAGAGAGAGAGAGAGAGAGAGAGAGAGAGAGAGAGAGAGAGAGAGAGAGAGACTCCGAAAGCCTAAAGTCAGGTGGAAAATAAGGGGATTCTGAAATGCTAACGAAAAAAATATCAGTCATGTTGAGTGACATTTTTTAAATCCAGGCATCTTCTCTGGGACGCGATATTATCTGACTGTCACGGAATGTGACAGGACGGGGCCGCCTGGCTGGTGTGAGGGGGCAGGAGTGTGTGCGGGATTCTGCAAGAATCTGAGGGCGGATGGGAAGGAAGGAAGGAAATATGAGTGCTCTCCGACTCTAAAGTCCCAGTTGGTTATCCAGCGCGTCTCGGCAAGATCCTTAAAGTTGGAGGGAGAGAGACAAAGTTGTGTTGGCTAGAAAAGGTTGAAGTGTATTTCCAAACCAACCCAATCCCAAATTATCTTCCCAAGTCAGGATTGTTTATCTCCTAATTGGTTAGAATAATTCTTTTGGTGGATTGTCCACTGAGGACACAGAAGTTACAAAGAACTCCACACCACAGTCCTTCTGTAGCTCTGAGATTTTCGTCACTTTTCTCGTTCGGTGTTGAAAATTCGAAAACCTGGTAAGACAATTACTCGGGTTGAGAAACGAACATATTTTCGAATCCTGGCTAGGTACAGGCTCAAAATGTCCCCATTCTGCCCGAAGAGAGATAAAGAGAGAAAAAGACAGGAGAGGAGAGGGAGAATACAGAAAAGCAAAGAAGAGGAGAGAAGAGAGAAGAGGAGAGGACAGGAAAGAGGAAAGGAGAGAGGAGGAAAAATATTCTCAGCTCAATTTAAGTCTCATGGAAAGAGCTTACAACTGTAATTAAATCATTAAATTCTTGTCTACGCTTCACAGAGCGGAGAGAAATTAACTTCCCACCAACCTCATTTTCTATTTGAACATGAAATAATGATTTTCTGCCCGTCTAATTACAAAGCCAACATCTGATCAAGCCGGCATCCAGAGGGGATTATCGCATGCACAAGTATTAGACCTCATTACCAGCTTGAGTGCAAAATTATTACATCTTGTAATTGGATGGCGAGATTTATATACAGATCGGCCCGGTTTCTGTAAGATTGTAATTACAAGCTTCGTTGGTTAGCTACTTATCAGAACTTTGCAGGAAAACAAAACAAATGACTGAGCAGAATGAGCATTTCATTAACCTGTAACCCGACCATGGGGGAAGCAATGTAGCGCTCCTGTCGGCTTTGAGGAGCACCGGGAGCTCCAGCCAGGCCGCGCGGGGCCCGCTGGACAGCTGGGAGAGTAGGCGGCCACAGTAGGCCCGCCTATTCCATCCCGCTGCTGATCCCGAGTCACCGCCTGCTTAGGGGCTTTGCTCTCCGGAGACACGAGGGCACTGTGAGAAGGGCTCGTTTAAGTAGAGAGTAGAAATCAGCTGCAGGAACAGGCACTTTGGGTTCCTGAAAAGGCGGAGTGGCTGGGAATGGCGGCGGTGGGGGTAAGAGATGAGGGACCCTGGGCCTTAGGAATTCTCTGGGCCGGTAAGGCTGAAGCCAGCTTAGTTTCTGGGCCTCTAAACCGACAGTCAGCGGAAGATGGAAAGGAAAAGTGACTGAGCAAACCCCACTGGCCAAGGGTAGTATGCCTGTAGGGTCAGATTTTTTTTTCCCTCTTCTGTCTTTTAATATGTTAATATATATCATTTACATGTTCTTTTTCACATATTTACCTAATATACGTGTTTGTATACTTAGATATGACATTTTTTCATCGTCTAACTCCCCCACCCCCAATATATGTTCTTTTTTTTTCTGCTCAAAATACAGAGATTACTCTTGGAGCTAATCTCTGTGCAAAATTAATCTAGCCATAAGAACGAACTTTTGAGTGTATACCATCCACTTTGGATCGGCCATAGGTCCCACTATAGGTATGCAACTGCACGTCGGGGAATGTCTTCTTCCATTCCACCATCAACTGAACATCTAGTCTGTCCAGGAGCTGACACATAATAAATAACTCTACCTCCAGAATGTGTGCCAGTAACTGTCCTCAGAAGGAAAAGGGAAAAGCGGGGGATCTTGTCAGGCCTTAGGGAGAAGTTGTTTCCTGGGTCTCCTATTAGCTCCCCATTCCGGTTTTGAAGAAGCCTACTCCCACAGCTGTGTGGATTGGAATTTGATCAGTCTGGGCTAGGGGCGGGGTGGGGGAGAGTGAGGAAAGTGGTGAGGAGGGAGGTGAGAAAATAGATAGTACAGCACTTCCTTAATTTTCAGAGCTCGGAGCAGGCGTCGAGTAGCGGGTTGGGATCAAATGTATTGGGAGGAGGAGTGGATGTTTCAGTATCTAGTCTTTCCACCCGCCCTGCCCCCAACCCTCTCCCACTTGCCTGTCTCTCATTTGCTGCGCGGCCAGATCAATGAAGGATCGATGCAGGAGAATCTATCAGAGTTGTGTTCTTTTTTCTCCTCCTCACAATATGGAATTGAATGTCAAGAGGCGTAATTCAAGCTCTTAGTGCACGGTTCAACCCCTTAGATCCTGAATCTCACCTGAAGTGACCAAAGGACCGCGGCTCACATTTTGTTAAAATAAGACAATTTAGCACAATTGAGGCTCCTGTTCTGAGGTGGCAGAATTAAATGGGGGAGAGGGAGGGAGAGGGTTTGGCCCAAATCACTGTATTTGGTCTTGAGAAGGAGATATTGGAGCCAGGTCTCAAAATGCTAGGACTTCTTCGTCCAGTGGTTCCTCTTCTTCCAGGCCGGGCTTCCTGTCCCACAGTAGAAAGTTGAGCCGGAAACGAAATCGGGCGTCGGGGTGCTATAGCAAGAGTGGGGTGGATCATCAATTGAGGAGACAACTCTATATTCGAGGTGGCTTTTAGGGCAGGAAATATCCGTGGACCAAAGCACAGAGCTCCAGGTCCTAAAACCTCCTCCGCCCCCGCCTAACCCTCTTCTTTCATCCTGGTTACTGCTTTTGTTCTGATGATTCCCCAGAAGTTTTCTTAACATTCAAAGACTAAAAAATATACAGGGCCCAGGACAGCTACGGGTTGAGAGTCAGAGACAGACGGTCAGAAGGACAGACAGAAAATGCCACAGTCTCTCTGTATTGGGTATCACTCTCTGCCCTCTGAGAAACTCCTTATCTTGGAGCTACCGTCTTTATCTCTAGGGGCTGGGGCCACGAGCAACTGGGAACCATGATCGGTCAGAGAGATGGACACTACGAAAGAACCGGAGCTCTGGTGGAATTAGAAATCAATAACCCAATCTGGAAAGTGGCGGCCAGTTTCCGCCTCCTCATTTACCGAAGGGGATCGCGAGTGAAGGTGTTAGAATAAAGAAAGATTAGATGCTCTCTCGGCCTACCCTGAATAAAAAAGTATCAAGTCCCAGAATTGCTAGCGGCGCTATAGAGAGGAGTTTAATGAGATTAGCGACGTACCTTCGGATTTCCCGGGCCCGATTCGGGAATTTTAATCCCGGGGTTTGGTTGTGCTTTAATCTGCGAGAATCAAGAATCAGGAAAAGGGGGCACAGAAATTTCAGATTTCATATCTGAAGAATACAATTCCAAGAATTAGAATCGAAATCTCGGCTTCTCTGAATAGGAGTAGTCCGAGATGGGTTGGTACGGGTCGCGGGGAAACAGGAGAGAAAAATGTTGAGAGGGAGCCGCGGGAGCGCTGGAATCGAAAGAGAGAGAATAGACCAAAAGGAAAATACTAACTTTAGAACTTTCACAGATGTTATTCCAAAACTCTTCGTCGGCCCACAAAAGGGTCCTGCCTTCACACCCCACACCTTTGCCCCAGTCTCTCCCGCCAGGTATTTAGAAGGGCTTCCCAGGAGACCACAGCCTGAAGGCCTTTTTTCCAACCAAGAGTCAATCTCCTTCAACTCGGGCGAGCCTAGGCCCCGTGGTCCTGGGGGGTAAAGGAGTGGGGGGGGGAGAGGGGGAGAACCAGCGTTAATTTTCTAATTAGAGATTCGCACTCGGTTACAATGGCGTTAATGAGGGTAATTTAGGGGCAGCTCTCCAGCGGGTTTGCCCCGCCCCGGCGGGGGAGGTGGAGGCGGACTAGTGCTCCCGCCCCAAATCAGCAGTTTAATTTGGCTCGGCCTCTCCTTTTGAAGTGACTAGGCGAATTGCGGCTCTTTGAAGCCCAGATTAGGACGAAATTACTACCCTCCCTCTTATCCCCTTTCGAATTCATTCCTGGCCCGAAATACTGCACTGGAGTGGGGGTGGAGGTGAAGGTGCTGAGAGGAAGCTCTGGCTGAAAACGGACCCGGAGAAATAACTCTCCATGACACCATTCTCATCTTCACAGCGCCCAAACACCCACTCTACTAAAAATCCACCAAACTTGGATATTTCCCCATTTATACAGTAACCCTCGTTCCAAACCCAGGGTAGGTGAAAATGCGAGAAGGAAGGAGAGCTCATTGCATACTTATTTATTAAACTCCCCAGCATAAACGTTTCCTTGTCTTCGTCCCCACCCCCTCCCAATCACATCTCTCCGCTCTTCAGAGAAGGGGCGGGAGGAAGACTCTTGCCCCCCGCGGTACATCCGCGCAGGGCAGGGCTCACCCTACTGTAACGCGCACCCGGGATTGGCGATCTCTGAAAGGAGACAGGAGAACAAGTCGAATAAGCGAGCGAGACGTCAGGCTAGAGATTTGGGGAAGAGAGAGGGAGGGGGAAGAGTGAGGGACACACACACACACACACACACACACACACACGCATACACACAACACCCTTAGTGACCACAAATCCCGAGCAGAGCTGGGGACTATCAGCCAAAGAGCAGTAGCAAAGTGGGAGGGGGAAGGAGAGAGAAAGAGAGAGAGAAATTAGAGGAGAAACACAGAAAGAGGAAAAAAAGAGTGCAAAGGAAGTAACGAAAAGGAGGGGGAAGAAGAGAGGGGAGAGAAAAGCCTGGGAAACGAGAAAGAGGAGATATTGAGAGAGGAGAGGAGACAAAGTAGAGAACTGAGGGGGGAAAGGAGAGCTGGAGAGGAGGGGCTTGGGCAAAGTAGAAATGTCAATCAGCGCCAGGAGCCCCGGTAATCTCCGCCAATCTGTTAGGACCTGACCTGGCTCTGAGCCGCTGCTGCCGCCGCCGTCGCCTCCGCGGAGCAGATCAATAGGGGAGCGCGGAGCGGAGCGCAGCGCAGGGCAGCGCAGTGCGGGAGTCTGTTCCCGCGCCCGGAGCCCCCAGCCCCCGATGCCTGCGGGAGCCCGCGGGCGGCGCTGAGCAGGGCGGCCCCCGGGGCCGGGCGCCCGCTCCGTCTGCCCTCCCCCCTCTTTTGCCCCCCTCTCCCCCCCCCCCCCCCGCCCCGGGCCCCGGCTGCACCATGTCCTTCCCTCAGCTCGGATACCAATACATCCGTCCGCTCTACCCGCCAGAGCGTCCTGGGGCCGGAGGAGGCAGCGGCGGCGGCGCTGGTGGCGGTGGAGGCTCTGGCGGGGCAGGCGGAGGAGCCAGTGGAGGGGCCCGAAGTGGCCCGGGCGGCGGGGCCACAGAATTGGCAGCCTCCGGGACTCTGTCCAATGTGCTCTCCTCTATGTACGGAGTCGGGGCTCCCTACGCAGCGGCCGCTGCAGCCGCCGCTGCAGCTCAAGGCTACGGTGCTTTTTTGCCCTACACTGCTGAACTGCCCATCTTCCCGCAGCTGGTAAGCGCAGCCAGGGGAGCCGACGGGACCCAGAGGTTGGGGTCGGGAATGGGGGGGGGGAAGGTGGATTTAGTAGATTACTGGGTACTATGGGTGCGGAGGCTGATCCAGAAGTGTACGGGTATACCAGGGCACATGGGAATGAGAAAGAGTATATAGACCAGGAGCGTAGAAGGTGCTCTGTCTTACCTCTGCACCCTCCGCGCGTGTCCCCTCCCTCGTGTTTGCACAGGGTGCGCAATATGAGTTAAAGGAGAGCCCAGGAGTGCAGCATCCTGCAGCCGCCGCCGCCTTCCCGCACCCCCATGCTGCTTTCTACCCCTACGGCCAGTACCAGTTTGGCGATCCGTCCCGTCCCAAAAACGCGACTCGAGAGAGCACCAGTACGCTGAAGGCCTGGCTCAATGAACACCGCAAGAACCCGTACCCCACTAAAGGCGAGAAGATCATGTTGGCCATCATTACCAAGATGACTCTCACCCAGGTCTCCACATGGTTCGCCAATGCTCGGAGACGCCTCAAGAAAGAAAACAAGATGACCTGGGCACCTCGAAGTCGCACGGACGAGGAGGGCAACGCATATGGCAGTGAAAGAGAAGATGACGAGGAAGAGGATGAAGAAGACAGCAAACGAGACTTGGAACTGGAAGAGGAAGACTTAGGTGGGGAGGAGGAGGACGCGGGGGGCGAGGGCCTGGGCGAGGAGGACGAGGACGAGGAGATAGATCTGGAGAATTTAGATGGGGCAGTCTCAGGATCCGAGTTGTCGCTGGTCACCGCAGCCCGGAGAGATGCGGACCTTAGCCTGGGGACCATTTCGGACCATAAGAATAGTGACTCGGAGGACGGCTCTGAGGGCTTCGAGGAGAGACCGCCTCCGGTCCTACCGTTAGCCCCGGTTCCACCGCCTGCGGGTCCAGTACCCCCGTCTACTCCCTCTCCTCCAACTGGCTTGGATCCATGCGTTCCGGCCCCAGCTCCGCCTTCCACATTGCAGAAACCCAAAATCTGGTCTCTGGCGGAGACTGCCACTAGTCCGGACAACCCGCGCCGCTCTCCGTCTGGCGCCGGGGGCTCTCCCCCGGGAGCAGCAGCCGCACCACCACCAGCCCTGCAGTTAGCCCCCGCTGCCGCAGCAGCCGCCGCGGCCGCGGCCCACAGACTAGTCACTGGGCCTCTGGGCAAGTTTCCCCCGTGGACCAACAGACCGTTCCCAGGCCCACCTCCCGCCCCCCGTCCGCACCCTCTCTCCCTGCTCGGTTCGAGTCCTCCGCATCTACTGGGGTTACCAGGCCCTCCAGGTCCCTCTGCTGTCGCCGCCTTCGCCCGGCCCGCGGAGCCAGAAGGCGGAACAGGTGATTATTGAGCGTCGGAAAAGAGTGGCAGAGGGTTGGTTACGGGAGGAAACTGGGGGTTTCTCTGGGGATACCGCCTTGGAATAGGAGCCTTGAACCCTTCAGCAGATCCCTGGGCTAGGCGGGGGAGGTAGGCTAGGCTCCTCGGGTCCCTAGCACACATCTCTAAAAGGCCATTTTTTCCTTCCTTCCTAGATCGCTCTAGTGCCTTGGAAGTAGAGAAAAAGTTACTAAAGACAGCTTTCCAGCCCGTGCCCAGGCGGTAAGAAACCCTGCTGGGAGAAAGGGGAGGGCAGTAGGAGTACTGTGACATAGTAATATATCCAGGGAAAAGAGAAAAGGGACCACAGGAAGCTTTTTTGGAGGAGGGCATGCTGTTTAGAGCCACTTCCATCGGGATGTACTGGGCATCAAAAAAACAAAACAAAACAAAACAAAAAAACCAAATCTAACCCCCTTTCCTCTCTTCCCTCCCTTTCCCCTTCCCCCCTTCCCTCGTCCTGGGTCTGTCCTAAACCCCACTAGATTTTTGAGAGCTGGCTTAAGCGACCTGGGGAGGCAAAACTGTGGTGGGCTTTACCCCGAACTTCTTTCTTTCCCAGTTCACGGGGCTGGTCCCGGGACTGAGCAATGCCCTCCTTTCCTTCCGGTTCCCCGATTGTAAGGGAGGGTGGAAGGCCCTTGGGCCTCGGGCTTGATCACTGGGACCAAGGTTTGGCCTCTGAACATGATATAAAGAACCTTTTTTTTTTTTTCTCTTATGGTTCCTGATCGATGTATGTATGACATATATACATATATAAATAAATTACAATTTAGAGCATTTTAAATTTGAATTTAAATTTGAATCCTCCTCTCTTGGGGGCCCAGCTACATATCCCTGGCCCACTTAATCATCCCTCCTTTTGCTGTCTCTCTTTTTCTTCCAGGCCCCAGAACCATCTGGACGCGGCCCTGGTTTTATCGGCGCTCTCATCATCTTAGTTCCCTCTCCCATTTTTAAAATTTTGTTGTAATGATTGTAAAAAACAAATATCGCTCTGTATAGTTATGACTTGTAAGCATGTCCGTGTATGAAAACCCAAACACAAAACTAAACAAAAAAAGGAAAAAAAACAAAAAACAAAAACAAAACCAAACATCCCACCCCTCTTCTCTTTGCCCCACCCCCAACCCAGACCGCTTCTGTGCTCCCCTCGAGATTAGCTGAGTTTGTAATGTTATTGGGGGAGGGGGGAAGGGGAGTCCAGTGAGAATTAGGTGTGTCGAATTTTTTTGTATATACAGTAAAAAAAAAATGTACATATGTGTGAACCAAATTGTACAACAAAGTTATCTATTTTTGGCTAAATAAATGAGCTGGTGCCACTTTGACTATACCCGTGCCTGTCCGGTTACAGGACAGATTTATTTTTCTGGGTGTTTTCGAGTCTTGAGACTGTGTGAGAGGGAAAGTAAATTAGATTTAACCCAAGAAATTCAGAGATTCGGGATGAGGAAGGTATAGGTCAAAGAAGGAGGAAAGAAATTGGGAAAAAAAAAAAAAGGAAACAAATGCAAAAAGAGAATAGAGACAGGGGTAGAGCAAGGAACCTAGAAAACTTGGCCGAGAGGCTCGTTCTAGGGCATTCGTCTCTAGGGCCCTAGTCGAGATAGGGTCTCCTGGTGACAAAGATGGGGAAAGGGGGAAATGAGAGGGAAGGTGTGTGTGTGCGTGTGTGTGTGTGTATGTGTGTGTATGTGTGAAGGGGAAGAGAAGGAAGGTGAGGGTATTTCTTTCCTATGTGTTGCTCCATGTTGGACCATTCGTCTGAAGCTATGGTTCCTGATGCTAAATCCCAGAAACCACTGGAAGGTGGCGACTTAAGAGGGACTTAAGGGGTGATTGAGCCGGGAAACAGCGTCTGGAGCTGGGATGGGGTGGAAGACTTGGGGAGGAAGCTGGGGAATTTTGGGGCAGGAGCTCCCTCTACAGGACAAAAATGCCCTCTAGCCGTGTCTTCTTGCCCTTCTGCTGGCCTGAGTGCCTCGCCCCCTCTCGCTTTCTCCGTGCTCTCGATCTTCCCCTTCTTTGACTTGAGGGCTTTAGGGCAGAACCCCAGATGGTCTCGCTACCCCCTGCCCTCCCTGTAGAAACAGGCCTCAGGTGGGGAGAACCTTGTTCCTTTGGCATCTTTTAGTTTCGGTACAGAAAACTCTGAGCACCCAGAAACTGGGTTTACACTGACCAGAGGATTTCATCCCCAAACTGGAGTTTTTGCGAATAATCCGGGACACTAAGAGCTATTTCGGAAGTTGTTTCTGAAACTGAGATCGAACCTCCTCATTATTACTACTCTATATCCCGGCGCGGAGTGCACTGCACTGGAGACGCGCCGGGCAGAGCCTTGACCCAGCGAGCTAGCAAGCGAACAACACGGGTGTACGTGGGGAGTGCGGGCAGGGGAAAGAACGGCAACAGGGTCAGAGAGAGAGGGGCTCCGAGGCCATATCCAAGGAGGTGCTAAACTGTGGGAGAAGGAGAAACCCCTCGTGGGAAAAGAGACGAAGCTGGGTCTACAGGAAGGGAAATCACCCAGGAGAGGGCAGAGAGCAAGCCTGCCTGCCTTTCGTCCTGAGCTCTTCGCCATTCGAACACTTTCCTCTGCCAGTGTTGAATAAGGCAAACTTCTCATCTGTCGGGCAGACAGATGCCTGGGACCCGAAGAAGGGTGTGTGGACTGCAGGGTGGGTAGCGAACTGTTCTCATTTAGGAAAAGAACAAGCCTGTTCTTTTTTTCTTTTTCAGAGAGCCATCTCATCATGCCAGGCGGAAAATAAATCGGGCCTAGCTGCCTGTTTCTGCCTGGAGCCACCGTTTTTGTTTTTGTTTTTGTTTTTTGTTTTGTTGTTTTGTTTTGTTTTGTTTTCCCCTTTTATTTACTCAATGTGTTTTGGGGGTTTCTTTGAAATGCTTCGTGTTTCTTTATAGACCCAGAGTTGTGTGTCCCCCAGATATGCTTCTACTAAGGCTACACCCTGAAAGATCTCGGGTCCAACCCTTGCTCTGCTGCCTGTTTTCCCCGCAGTTTTGCTGTACCCTTAGAAATTTCCGATGGGTGTCAGAGTTTTAGGACTTGAAGTGTGATGGCCGGGAGGATATATTCCACACACCATCTACACAATCTTGAGCCCTGGAGAAAAGGAACCAGGGTGAGAAAAACAGAAAGATATCAGAGCTTTAAAGAAAGCTTCTGCCAGATTTCTCAATCGGCCCTTTTCCAGTCTTGGGGAGTTGGAAGGGCCTAGTCATATCTAAAAGGATGCTCGCCCCTCAGGAGATAGGAATAGATGAAGGAGAAAGAAATAGAATTACTATGGAAAAGGAAAAGGAGTCCGATGGGTGTTCAAGTTGGTTCCAGAAGCTCCCAAAAAGTATTTCTAATTTAAATTTTTAATTCCCTAAACCTTCTTTCAGGCCACATTTCTCAGATTTAGGTCCAAAGAAATCCAGACCTACTCCTCCATATAAAATAGTAAAAATAAGATTTCCAATTTCAGAGGATTGAGAATAGGATACCAAATATGGAAAGAAAATTTCCAGGGCCCAGCAGCTAAAGAGCTAGGTTTGGGATCTAAGTTTTAAAATTGTCAAAAAGAAGTAGGTTTTTTTATTTTTTAACCACCTGGGATATTTAAAGGAGTTAAAAAGCCAAGAGCAATTTGGATCCAGGACTTAAGATATAATCTTCTTTCTCTCTTACATTATCCTGGAGTTTATTATTCAATGAAAAATACAGACCTCTAATAAGAAAGGTTCCTTCCCCATTTGCTAGGGAAATGGGGTGTTTGGGGTTAGTTAATGGATGTAAACATTAGAATGTTTGGTATGTTTCCAAACTAGGAAAAATAGTCTGTCCTAATGAAGTACTTTCTTTCTTTCTCCTTCCTTCCTCTCTCCTTTCCTCTCTCCTTTCCTTCCTTCCTTCTTTCTTTTCTTCCTTCCTTTTTTTTTTTAAAGCACAATTTAGTTGTAGATTTATTTTATCGTACCTATTTCACTGGGTTTTTCAATTCATTTGCTTTTCTCACTTTGCCTGTCCATTTTTGCTGACTGATTTTTTTAACCTGCTTTGGTCTGAGGGCCTTTCAAGTTATTCCTGGGTGTTGGTCCCTAAAATTTGAAAAGAAAACAACAAAAGGAGGTATCATTCTTGGGCCCGATTAAGCTTAAATTAGAAATAAAATATGTCAATCACTGTCTGGAAGGAGTCCCTGCTGTCTGGGCTGGTTATGCAAAACACACTAAGGTATATAGGGATAATCAATTAGGTCAGAGGAAGGAGTATGTGTCACTTGCCTCCCTCATTATCTCCATGGAGTAGACAGAGTAGGGGATGCATGTCACTAGGGCTGGGGAGCCAGAGGAGAATAAAATTATCTCCCTAAGTGATTGGCCACCTCTGGGACAAGAACATTAACATGTTAAAATTGAATTTATTTTCAAGGAGAGCTGGGAAGGAAGCTGGATCTATTCCCCTGACTATGCCAGAGAGGAAACCCAAAGGGATCAGGGAGTTCTTAGTCCAGAGAAGGCTCCAGAGAGAAATGGAAAGGTTACAATCATTATGGCCCCTTAGCCCCATGCATGGCCCAATAAAAGGGGAGGAAGGGAAAGGGGAGAATCATTAAATAGGCACCTCACAGGGGAATAATAAGATGAGTGTCCCTTTCTTGAGAGTTAGTTCTCTATCACAATCAGTCAGTTTTCAGAACAACTACTCCAGGAGGATCATAAGGAATCATTCATCTTAGACTGGTTAGTATTTTGGAAAAATCAGAGGGAGCCATTGAATGAGTATTGTTCCCATGCCCCAACCTTGTAGAATTGGAATTTTTAGTGTTTAGAAGTTCTATCAGGAATTCAGTTTGGAACTGTATGCATCTGGAAATTCCCTAGTCCAGAGAAATAGCTACACAATGCCAAACATCACAATATGAAAACTAGAAAATAAAGTAGATTTATATAAATACACGAATTATAATTTATGTTACTTTATCATGCTTTAAGGTTTGCAAGGTGCTTTTTTGTGAACTCTGTGAGTTGTGTGCTTCTTTTATTATCTCCATTTTACAGATGAGAAAAACAGAAGTACAGAGTTGTGACTGACCTAAGATCATACAACTAGTAAATTCTAGAGTTAGGATACAAAACCAAGTCATACCGTATGATTCTGGCATCCTTTCTGCTGTATCATACTGCCTAGTAAAAACACTTATGTTTTAAAATCTGCATACTTGGAAATGTGTAGACATAGTCCATATCCAAATTCCAACATGACCTTATACAAATAATTCTAGGTCGTTGTTTCCTCCTCTGTAAAATAAGAGGATTGGCTTAGATGATCCGTAAGGCCCTTTCCAACTCTGACTTTCTGCTCCTTTGATTAGCACAAAAATGAAACCAAATTATACCCTGGATGCTTCGGTTAACCTGTGTACTTTGGGAAAACAAGAAATCATACAGTGAACAAAACAGGACATTTTCTAGTACAGAAACAGTCTCAGTGGGGCTTGGCAGCCCAGTTAGACTATACCCTCTCTACCTCTTGTACCCCCAAAGCTTCCAAATGGGAAATGGATCTACCAGCAGTCAGCCAGGGGAAACTATCAAAGGAATTAAAGAATATTTTCAAATGTAGGTCTGAAAGTGAAAAGGGGGAGAGAAGGACTTCATAAAATCATTCTACTACCTCCTCAGCAGTAGTCATTTTAGTGGACGGAATGGCTGCTACATCAGTCCGTTCTGGTTTAAAAAAAAAAAAAAAAAAAAGTCATCTCTATTGTATGGAAGGCCTAGCTTTGATGTTGCCGCTTTGCTCTGTGAGAAAGGCTCTGGCCTTTAAGACTATTCCAATTGTCCCAACTGAGGAACTGAACAAAAGCTACTCTTATTGGGGAGGGGTGAAGAGGGGGGGAGCAAGGCTGGAGTGAGTGGGAAGGAGGGAACAGAGAGAAACGGGAGGAAAGATAAGAAGGGAGAGCCAAGTGAAGACAATCTGGGACAGGTGCTGATCCAAACTCTAGTATTCTATCCAAAAAAAAAAAAAAAACCAAACCAAAACGACATCACCAAGTTGGCACAGGACCCTTATTGAAAGGGTATCTATCGGTATGGTTGTGCTTTATGGCTCTATAGGATCGAGTGAGATGGAACTGGATGATGTTCTTGCTAGGAAAGAAAGGCAAATTTAAACTCACCTTGTCGTGAATATGATAGCAAGAATAGAAACTGTTCAGCCCTTTTTTAGTCTGGAAGGAGGACCAGACTCAATGTGAACGCCATAATAATGAGAGGGCCAAGATGGTGGTACCTGGACAAAAAGAACAAAGCCAGGAGTTTGTAATGGCCCGTTTCCCTGGTTTGTGATGTTGAAAACAGGCTCCTAAGATTTTCTGAAAGAAGAATTCTTGGGTAGTTTGATTCCCTACCCAAGGGAACTTTTCTGGATTTGTTTATTTGTTTGTTTATCCAATTGAGTGGGGGTGGGGGAGAGGGGAGGGTGGAGTCCCACATGCCCGGGTGGAGGAGGAAGACAAAGGCTGGGAAGGTCTTATTCTCTATCCCCAGCCAGTCAGAAGAGAAAGCCGGATGATTTCATGGCTTTTGTCCAGGAGTGGAGGGGACTGAATTCTCTCACTGCATTAGGCCACTAACAAGTGGGTCTGGAGCCCTCTAGGGCCTTTGGAGTGCACTCATCTGAGAGATTGCGCTTTTCTCGGCCCTTCAGATTTATTTTGCCAAAGTTACAGGGCAATTATGGAAATGCGCCCTTTGAAGCCAGACTGATTTCTCTTTATTTTCTTCTCCCTGACAAAGCAAAGCTTCCCTTGCCTACTGTGTTTTTGCCCTACCCCCACTTCTTTTCCTTTGGTTCCTCTATTTCTCCAGCACTTACTGGGGGAAGGGAAGGAACAGGAGGGAGGAAGTTTTCAGGGGTTGATTTCAGCATTCTTTTAAATGGAAAAAAAAAAAGTCGATATATTTATATGCATATATCAACATAGCTTTTTTTTTTTTTTTTTTTTTTTTTTTTTTTTTTAAAGACTTAGAAGACCAAGAGAGAGGAAAGAGAGAGAGCAAGAGCAAGACACACCCACAAATGTTTGTGTGGGTATATGACGTCTCCCCTGTGCCAGGGCCCTCGGGACCAGCCCGGGCAGGCGAAGCTGCTGGTAACTGGCAGGCGGGAGAATGTTTGGCTAACTTATTGGCCCAGCTGTCTCAGGTTCTTGCCATGTCTGGGGAGTTGTCAGCCCCACAAATTTAGCAGGATAAGTGTTTTGCTCTCTTTACCTCACATCTCAGAAGCAAGAGGCCCAGAATAAACAGAGCTGTACTTTCTCAGCTTTGTACATTATTTATCATTGTGCTACAGAATCTAGAGGCTGTGTGTGAACCAAGCCCATGGATTTCTTACCTCTTACTCCACTTGAATTCATACCCCGATGTGGAGAAAATGTGTCTGAAGCCAGATGTTAGAGAATTAAGCTCTGGGGGTAGAAAGTTGACAAACCTGATTGTCTTTCTGCACAGTGGCTCAAGTTTCCATTTCTCTGGATAATGCCCATGCTGTCTATTTCCATATTTCTCTTTTCCTCCTTCCTTCCTTCAAGGATCTGGGGAGAATTACTCAGATCCTGAACCCTTGAACAAACAGAACAGGGAGCTCCCCCTCCCTCCCAGGAGCTCAGGATCCCCTTCTGAGTAGTATGATTTTTAAATTTTCTACTCCCTTGCTCACCTTTCACTATGGTGGAGAGCTTTTCTACATACTAGGCAGCTTTCTTTAGGTCCAGGTAGATTCCAAGCTGAGTTTAACAGTATTCCTGAGAGAATGAGATAGGAAAAAGGAAAAAAAGTTAGCTTTATATATAAAGTGTGTGTATATATATATATATATGTATATATATATATATATACATATATATATATATATACACACACACACACACACACACACACATACATACATATATAATGTGTATAAAGAGGGTGAGAGATGCCCATGCACATCAAAATTTAGAGAGTCCCATGGTTAAAGAAAGTCCTATTAGATGAACCAGAGCTAGTTTAGTGAGGCTTTAAGGAAAGACATTACAATTCTTGTTTTCCTACTCACTTGGAGGCTTGAATTTGCTGTAGTTCTTGGCAGTGCAAAGGACTTGAGACAGGCTTTTCTCAATGCCCACATCCAAAGTTATTAATTCTTATCCAGAAGAGACTAAAAAGGCTGCTATAGAACCATTCTGTCTTTCTCCTCTAATAATAACAGCCAGGCTTGCAAAGTACTTCGTTTGTGTTAACAAACCTACCCTATGAGACAGGTACTATCATCCTTATTTTGCAAATGAGAAAACTACACAGCTAATTAATACATGTCTGAGGAAAAATTTTAACTCAGGTGTTCCTTATTCCAAATCCAGCGCTCCTATACACTACTCCCTGTGAGTTAGCAAAGTAGAAAGATGACTGGCAGCATAGCATAGAAGGAGCTCTGGCTGAGGAATCAAAAATCTTTGGTTCTATTACCAGCTCTATAACTAATTGAATGTGGCAAATCATTTCTTCTCTGAGCTTTGGTTTCCTGCTCTGCCAAATAATCTGCCAAATGAGTATATTAGAGATTCTTAATCAGAACTCACAAACTTTAAAAAACGTGATTACTGTTTAAGTGTAATAGAAATCCTCTGTGATCATTGGATTTTATTTTAGGTATTTAAAAAACATCATTCTAAGCATGGGTTCATCCATTTCACCAGATTCTCAAAGTGATTAAACAGATTAAGAACTCCTAGATTAAATAATCTCTAAAATCCCTTCCAGCTCTAATTTCTGAGCAATCTATGGACTGTGTCCTACAGTCAACTCCCCTAAGTTAACACAATTCCACACTGAGAGCACAAAGCTGATAAACATCTGCATTCTTGGAGGTTGCTTTCAGCAGCTAAGTAGCTTAGTGAATAAAGCAATAGGTTTGGAGTCTTCCTGACCTGAGTTCAAATCCATCCTCAGACACTTACTGGCTATGTGACCCCGAGCAAGTCACTTAACACTATTTTCTTCAATTTCCTCATATGTAAGATAAGATGGAGATAAAAACGACAAACCACATGGCTATCTTTGCCAAGAAAACCCCAAATGGGGTCAAGTTAAGTCAGACCTGATGAAAATAAATGAGTGACAACAAAGGGTTTTATTCCTAGGACTTTCTTCAGTAGGTAATGAGAAGGAAAGGGGGAAGAGGCAATCCTACCTCATGCCTACTGGCCATCTAGATCATGAGAGAGGCCAGTCTCTCAAAAAATATCATTGCTTATTGCTGAGAAAGCATAACTGCAAGCATCTCTCTCATCCCAATTGTTCTGCTTTTTGACATTCTATCAATACAGATCATTCATTTGTAATAAGTATCCCCTTTTCCAGGTGGCTTTTGACATTAGAACTGGAAGAAACCCTATATGTTGTTTAGTCCAATTACCTCATTTCTAACAGATAAGGAAACTAAGTCCTGGAGAAATGAAGCCGTTTATCCAAGGTCACATAGGAACTAAGCAACGGAAGTAATATATGGAAATTATGGTCCTAGGACTTCCACATTTTGCATCCTTTCCACCTTACCATGCTATCTCTCAGAAAGATCCAAGGAAAACATGAGAACCCACTAATAGGTACATGAGGGGAGGATAAAAACGGTAATAAACATTTTTGTAATGCTTTATTTTGGTAAAGTACTTTCTCCACAATGAGTTTGTGAAGTAGTTCAAATATTATCTCCATTTCAAATTAGTAAAATGAAGCTCTAATTCAACAATTTGCTCATGGTCAAACAAAATTTGAATGAAGGCCTCCTAACTCCAAGTCCAGTGCTTTTTTCATGCTTCCTTTCATCCACTAAAAGGCAAGAGAAGGATGCCCAAGACCATAGTGCACATAGTCATTAATTTGTTCAAAGCTAGAGCTAAGGGTAATTAATTATTGGAGTGCCAACATCTGAAAGATCCAAATCAATTTTCCTTCTCTACCCCATTCCCCTTTCAGAGTTAATTGTGTTCCTGGACAAAACAGTAGATAGAGCAATGGTCCTAAAATCAAGTAGTCCTAAATTTAAATCTGGCCTCAGAAAATGACTAGCTACATCATCTAGACAAGTCATTTAAACCAGTTTGTCTCAATTTCATCATTTATAAAATGGGGGTAATAAGAGTGCCTACTTTCCATAATTGTGAAAATCAAATGAGATACTTGAAAATTGCTTAACATCGTACCTGAAAACATAACAGATGCTATATAAAGGCTAACTATTATTATTACTGCTATTTTTATCTAGTGACTTTATAGAATGGTCATAACATACCATAAGTATATACTTATATAGCACATTATTATTATAAGCTTGTTACTTGTATAGTATTCTATAATTTTATAGAATACTATAAATATGGGGTTAGAGAGTGGTTTCTTCCAGTGGCTTATGAGAAACAAGTCGACACCAAAGACTTGATTTAGTGGTATGACAAATAGGATTGTGGGGCTGGGGTGGATGCTATCTTAATTAAACATGTTCTAGGATGAACTTTCTTATACTGGCTATGGAGTGAGCACATGTTGCAAATATGACTCACATCTTAGTTACAATTTCTTTTTGTTCATATATCTTTTAAGAAAGCCAAAGTTCTATTAAGAGATCTACGTAACACTCTCATTGGAATTTAGGGATTTTCCTTCTCTCTACCCTCTTCCCCTAGCCCCAGCCCCACCTGACAGCTGAACCAGGAGGCCTGTTTTCCTATGGAGAGCCCCAGGTGCATTTCAGCTGCTGCTTTGGAACTCAGCCCATAACATTTATTTTTTTTAGATAATTTTTTTCACCTTTCAAAATCTTTCCATTTCAAGGGGGTGTGTATGTTATTACAAACTGGAAAGGGGGCAAAGGGCATTGTATTAAAAAATGCAATGCACTTGCAGTTGGAAGACCAGGATCCAAACATGGGCTTTTCCTAGGCTGTGTGACTGTGGGGAAATTCCCTCATTTCTTGGGACCTCAGTTTTCCTTTCTGTAAAGTGAGGTGGATAGACTGGATTTTTTTCTAAAGCCCATTCCAGTTCTGACAGCCCATTCCAAAGTCCTTTCCCATTCTCTGACATTGCATCTCTAAGATACCTTCAAAGCTTTAGCAAAGTCTGTTTGAAGCTGTCTTCTAGCACTCATATTCTGTGATCACCTCACTAAGAATGTCAGGCTTATTTATTTGTTTTGGTCTGGATCTATGTTGTGATCAGTTCAGAGAACATTGATACAGAGGAAACATCTGTAACTTAGGGACAATCTGATGAAGCCTATGGACTCTTTCTCAGAATAATGTTCTTAAATGCATAAAATAAAATATATAAGATTACAAAGGAAAACAATTCTACCAAAATTCAGTTATCAACATAGTAAAATTTCCAAGTTCCCAGACTTCCCTGAAATCTATCCATGGACCCTTTGGGAGTCCATGAATGGCAGTTGCCAGCAGGGCTTAAAGTCAAATCTTCCTAACTACAATACCAGTCTACTCACTGTCCATTCTGCTACATTAGTTCTCAAGAATTTAAATACTATAATTACTTAGCCTTTACTGAATGAATTCCACTCAGTAAAGATTAAATAATTATTGTATTTAAATGTATTTAGAAATAAAAATCATGGTAGGATATTTCCCTTGTACATACTATACAAGGTTGCATACTCTAATTCCACTAAGCCCATATCCATTAATGAGGGGGTTGAGAGTTCCCATAAGATTAATCAGCAGGGATGGAAATGGCCAATGCTTTTATATATTCTGACCATTCCTGTTTTGGCCATTCTTTTATGGTTTCCATACTGGTAGAGTTTGCAAAAGTCAGAACAATGGTGCTAAGACCTTTTCTCCTAACTCCAGTGGGATCTTTGGTCTAGGAGCAGCAAAGTGGTGCAGTGGATAGAGCAAAGAAGACCTAAATCCAAATTTGCCTCAGACACCTGCTAGTTGTGTGACTTTGGGTAAATCATTCAATCTCCACTTGCCTCCATTTCCTCATCTATAAAACAGGGTGATAATAATAGCACCTATTTCCCAAGGTTGTTCTGAAAATCACATGAGATAATAATTAAGTATTTAGCATAGTCTCTGGCACTTTTAAAAAAAATTTTAATAGTTTTTATTTACCAGATATATGCATGGGTAATTTTACAGCATTGACAACTCCCAAACCTTTTGTTCTAATTTATCCCCTCCTTCCCACCCACCCCACCCCCGCCAGATTTAACAATACATGTTAAATATGTTAAAGTATAAATTAAATACAACATAAGTATACATGTCCAGTTGTTTTGCTGTACAAAAAGAATCGGACTTTGAAATAGTGTACAATTAATTAGCCTGTGAAAGAAATAAAAAATGCAGGCCGACAAAATTAGAGGGATTGGGAATTCTATGTAGTGGTTCATAGTCATCTCCCAGAGTTCTTTGCTGGATGTAGCTGGTTCAGTTCATTACAGCTCTATTAAAACTGATTTGGTTCATCTCTTTGTTGAAAATGGCCACATCCATCAGAATTGATCATCATATGGTATTGTTGTTGAAATATACAATGATCTCCTGGTCTTACTCATTTCACTCAGCATCAGTTCATGTCTCTCCAGGTCTGGCACTATTTTTTTAAGTGTTATACAAATGTTAGATATTGTTATTATCATTTTTATTATTCCATGACCAGAATATAGGGTGGTCCAATTAAAAATGGCAATTCCTGGGGCAGCTAGTTGGTTCGATAGATAGAGCACCAGCCCTGAAATCAGGAGGACAAGAGTTCAAATCTGGCCTCTGACACTTAACACTTCCTAGCTGAGTGACCCTGGGCAAATCACTTAACCCCAATTGCCTCAAAAAATAGCAAAAGGCTTCTATCATTTACTTCATAATCCACAGCACACAAGCAAGTGCCAAAGATATTATTTGTTCAAAAATATGGAACTGACAGAATGAAGGGAAATGGGACAGAAATAATCTAACTCTGTGACATAGTGAATCACATATTTCTCTAAGAAAAATTGAATCATCTGTTTGGCTTTCCCCTCAAAAGAACCTTTCTCTTCTCCTATGCCAGTAATTAAAAGAATCTGAGCATCTGGATTCTAATCTCCACTTTGACACTTGGTAGCTCTGTAATCTTGGGCAAATTCTTCCTCTATAAAATGGGAATAATAATACATGTGCTCCCTACCTCCCAGGAGAGTTATGGGAAAAGTCCTTAGGTTTTCTCCTAGGATCTCAGAAGTCATCTAGACCTAATTATATTTGAACAAATTTTAGTCAGTGTTTAAGATCTTTAGTGATGAGATGTACTATATCCCAAGGTGGCTCATTACAACTTTGAATGCAGAAAGAAATGGCAAACCACTCCACTCTTTTGTCAAGAAAAGCCCAAATGGGGTCACAAAGACTGAGACACAACTGAAAAATGACTGAACAATATTTTTCACAAGAACTGTGGCTTAGTCACATCTCTCCTATACTTAGGAAGTTTATTGTTTTTCCCAAGTATAGAACTTTAGATTTGTCACTAATTCATTTATTGGAGTTAGCCCATCTTTCCAACTTGTCAAATTCTTTGTGAATATTGACCCTGTGTGTCACATGTAAGCTAACTATCTACTTTTGTGACTGCAAAATGATAGGGTGTATTTTGTCGGTTCATCCAAGTCATTGACAAAAATATTAACTAGAATTCAGCCAAGGACATATCCCTGGGGCATTCTAAGAGAGCCAGCTGTTATTATTACAAAGTACAGTCAGCTCAAACTCTTTCTGTCCCAGACACCCTGCTTTTAGAAAGAGAAAACACACATGATTTCACTCAGAGTAACCCTGATGTAATTGATTGTATTGTGAAAAAACCAACTGGGAAATCACCAAAGTCTACTGCTAGTTGTATTTTAAAGAAAATCTTCCTGATTCTGACAGGGGGACTCTTGGTAATAGTAAAAAATGGGATAAGAATCTTGATGTTGTGTGAGCCATATAATTCCTTGGTATTATAATTGGTAGAAGAAGAATATTTATCTACCCCTTCAAACCATTGCAGTTCTTTGGAATGTCCAAATACACCATAGAGTGGTAGAAAGAGCCTTGGAATGAAAAGATCTGAGTTTCAGTTCTTTTGTTTGTTTTCCATGAAACAATAAACAAATCATTTATCTTCTCTGGGCATTAGTTTCCTCATCTGTGAAATGAGAATGTTGAACTAAATAATCCTCTTCACCCCCCCCCAAAAAAAATCACAAATTCCAGTACTTAAACCTCTGATCCTACTTTATGGTGGTCAGGTCCTCATAAGTTCAATTTGTGAAGTAATTAATTCAAGCACAAAGCCTCCCTGGCTTCTTGTGCAGTACAACCAGGGAACTGTCAGAATTCCTCTTTGCTCTAATAAGGTAAAACAAGTATTCAATCAATCATTCAATCAGCAGGCATTTTAAAAAGACCTACTATGTGCCACATACTGTCTGGATGCTGAAAATAGAAGAAAAAAATGAAACTGTGTCTACTTTTAGAGAGTTCTCAAGGCAAATGTCTTGAAGACCAAATTCTGGGAAATGTGTAATTCAGCAAAAATTCACAAATTTAAATGACTACCTACCTACACACACACACACACACACACACACACACACACACACACACACTTGCAACAGAGCAAAAATTGTCAAAATCCCATAGATCCATGGGCACACAATATAGACACAAAGACCCAAGAGCATATAAAAAATAAAAGTGACAGACAAAAACAGTATATGATTTTTTCTTAAGATTGATGATGAAAAAACTGAATTCTTGCTGTATAGTTGCTGCATAGGAGGTCCTGCTGAAAATACTTATATATAATTTGACAAAAAGGAGCTTTTGTAGAGAAAAATTATGGTCTAAAGCTTTCTTATTTGGGAAACTTCCAGTCATTGTGTTCATATCCTAGTTATTATAGTAAAGACTTCCAAATGGAAATATTTGAAAGGAGAATGTCAGGAAAACAATAAAGGTACCTAATTATTTCAAATCCAATTCAATTCAACAAATAGATCTTGAGCATTTTACTAGATGCATCATAAAACAGAAAACCATCATAGACAAACAGGTATGGACCTAGAAAGGGTATGTCATTGAACGTCATTGAAACATGATGGGAAAGCATAGAAAGATTTTCAGAAAACGTTACCTAAATAAAACTTGGCATGGACAGGCTGTGATTGAAGGCAGTTGGAAAAGGCAGAGAAGGTACAGTAACTGGTCTAATGTCAAAGGAGAAATGAGCACTGAATAAAACTGGGTATCATATTTCTAATTGCCTATTGGACATCTTGAATTAGATATTCCATAAGCATCTTTAATTTCACATGTCTAAAATTGAACTCATTATCTTCTCCCCAAAGTCTTTCTTTCCCTCCTCCAAACTTCCCTATTATTCTCCAGGGTTCCACCATCTTCCCAGTCACCCAGGATTGAAACTTCAGTACTATCCTCAACTCTTCACTCTACTGTTACTGCCTTATCTCTTATCGTCTCCAATTTGTGATATATAGATATAGATAGATATACCTATATGCTCATCTGTCTCTATTTCTTTATATCTATCTGTCTAGTTTGTACCTGGTTATTAATTTGCTATCTTTTCCATTAGATTATAAACTCCTTGAGTACAGGGACTAGTTTTTGTCTTTGTGTTCCTAGCACTTAGCATGGTGCCTAGAATATAGTAGGTGCTTAATTATTGCCATCCAATCTTTTGACAAATCCTGATAATTTTACCTTTGACATATCTTGTATATATACTTTTTTTCCCCTGATATTTTTGCCCTTATGGCTTGATGCCTGACCTATTACAATAATCTGATAATTAGTCTCCCTGTCTCATGGTTAGTCTTACCACTCTAAGTCTTTTTAATGCACAATGACAATATCACCTCCATCTCCTCAAAGAACTCTAGTGGCTCCCTATCATTTCCAGAATCAAACATAAAGTCCTCTTCTTGGCATTCAAAGCCCTCAACACACAGCTTCATACATGGCTCCCTCCTACCTTTTCAGCCTTCTTACACTTTCCTCCCACATCCTTTGCAATCTAGTGACAATAGCTTTCTTGCTGTTCTTCCACATCATTCCTTATCTCCCACCTCCAGGTATTTTTTCACTGTCTCCTGTGCCTGAACTTCAGTCACTCCTTGTCTCTTCCTCCTGGCTTCAAATCTCAGCTAAAAACCCACCCTTTGTGATAAGCCTTTCCAGTTCTCCTTAGTGCCATCACTCTGTTGATTACCTTTAATTTATTCTGTACATATGATGTTTGTACAAAATTGTTTTATGCTATCTTCCCCATTGGACTGTGAATTCCTGAAGAGCAGGAATTGTTCTTTTGTGTTTCTTTATAGTAGGTGCTTAATAAATGCTTTTTAAATGACTGATGAAGTAGAGAACAAAATCTTTGTTTCAGATTAACCTCAGCACATCATTAAGAGTTCTACAGCTTTTAGCCATCGGATAAACAGATTTAAAGGAAAAGGTTGCTCAGCAAGAGGCAAGGATTTTGTAGGTACACCTAAGCACTACAGCCTTCTTGAATTGATTAACCTTCCCTAATTAGCACTTGCTGTTGCAAAATCAAGAATATGAATACCCACATAAAATTATTAGCTGAGAGAAAGGGGCAAGGGAATAAAGACTTTTTTCCTTTACTCCTATATTGAGCTACTGATGAAATTAATGAGAAGAAAATTGTCTTGCAAATGACAGGCATGTGAGAGGAAGATCACCAAGCAAGGTACAGAGAGAAAAGATCAAAAAAGACATCAGAAAATACTCCTTCCATATGTTAAGGGTGGGAAGGGAGGTGGGGAGGAGTACTTCAGAAGTGAGAATGTCAGCAAGATGAGAGGCAAGATGAGAGAGATCAGGGTGACAGCCAGGCCCAGTCCAGGACAGTGATAGGAAAACTAGGAGGGGGCATCTACTGGAGATTCAAATAAATCCATAAGCATTCTATAATAGTTACCAGTAAATAAATATAATTCTCTTGGAAATGCTCTAAATGGAAAGAATACCCTTCCTCCTGCCCTATCCCTTTCCGTGCTAATGTCCACTTCTACAAATTTAAGGTTGATGGGATAGGAGAGCTATTTGGCTCAATGGTAGGTCCAACTTGAAGTTTTCATCTCTATCTTCTTACAAACAAAGACATTTTTCAGCTCCTGAAATTATCCATTGGTTTTGATATCTACATGATCAGTAGATATTTTACTTATATCTGAAACATCTTAGGATCATCACATTAAACACTTTGGGCAAAGGCTAAGATAAATTTCATTCTAGAATTTTGTGTTATTCCCAGAATAGTTTAAGAATCCTTTGTTAATTGGTTTACATAAATCCCATTTCTCCTAGCAATGAACTAAGCAGGTATCCCAATAGTCTGCTTTATTACAAAATCATCAAGGAAGACAATGTGGACAAAAAGAAATAGCCTATACAACAATGGCCTTATCAATGAAGACAAAGCCTTCCAATGAGAAACTTCTTCATCAGCACCTTCATTAACAGAAATAGAAAGTAAAGGTAAGTAAGGATATAATGATGTCTTTACAAGCCATTTGACATGTGAGGTTAAAGTATGCAAAGTAATTGAATACTAAATAAAATTATATTGGGATAATTTCACAATGGAAGGAATGGAATTTGTACAAAACCAATTTCTTTCTGGGTACCTGCTTTTTGGTGCCAGAAAACATAAAATATGTTATCTGAAAGTCTTAAAAGAAGAAGAAAAGTTTAGTCAAAATTAGGGGATATGAAAAAAAAAACTGATGCATTTAGGACAATAAAGGGGTGAGGAGAGTTTCAGGAGAAAGAACACCTGCCCACAAGTCACAGAACCTTGCCAAGGAAGAGAGAGCTCCTGATCCTGAAAAAAAACAATGAGAAAGAAATGGAGGTTCTACCTCTAGCAGTTCCCAAAGAAACATAGAATTCAGCTTCTTCAGACATCCATCCTCTCTTGAATATCAGAAGACCCTGGACCAGTCCTTATACCACCAACCTCTCCCTCAATTCCCATAATTAAGTCTAAATTATCTTCTGGACCACTTGAGCAAGCCTAGCCTGATTTCAGGAACACTCCTTTCTTCTGAGCTCCCAAATACCTTTAACAAAGGGGGGGGGGGGACCCTTTTCATTCCACAACTGGAGATAAAAGGATTAAGATGCAAATGCAGGGTTGATGTAACTAACACTCCCTTGCAATGGACCCAGTCCATCAATCAACAAGTGCAAATGATTATTTATCAGATCTTTTTCCGGTTTTGCCCATGGGGTTGGGGGAAAAGAAGCCAAGAATCTTGGTTATCTTAGAGGGTATTTGTTGAGGGGCTGGGGGAGAAGGAGTGTGAGTGTGTGGGGCCAGTGGGAGAGAATGAAAGGAAACTGGTTACATTAGACAAATTTCAAAGCATCACAGTTTGGCTTAGAGTTGGCTTTGTTTTGCTTTCACTTGAGTGAGAACCAAACAAAAAGATAGAATCATAGGATTTTAGAGTAGGAAAGGTACTTAGGACATGATATTTATTATTGTCACACATTTAGGGGGAAAAAAGGCAGTTTTGTTTCAGATGATTTATGGATATACATATATATGTACATATATATATATATTTAAAATATATAACTAACTTTGTACAAGGTAGCTTCCTTTCTACGCTGGAATGTCGTTCTAAATTTACCTCTAATTCATTATGTGACCTTTAGTAAGACATGTGTTCTGAAGCCCTACTATATGTCAGGCTTGTTACTCCACCGAGCTAAGCATGTTGCTCCATCTATGGAATAGGGAAGTGCAATCCTGCTCAGTAACTCACAAGAATGTAAGAGGATCATAGCCAGAATGGTAGGAAAGGCTTGGAAAAGTGAATATACCGTGATACAGATCAGATTATGATGCCATGCATAAGAGAAGTACCAAGTAATGGAGAAAAATTTGGCTTTGGATCCAGAGGACTTACATTCAAGTATCAAAACTGCCTTAGGATCATGAAATGTTAGAACTGAAGGGACTTTAGACATCATTTAATCCAATCCTCTTTAGTAGCAATAGCCTTCCTTGTACATCTGGAGAAGCGAAGGCCACCAGAGGAGAGGTAGCTTACTCTAAGTTATACATTACAAGGTCACCTATGGGTACCAGATCTGGATTCGAATACATGCCCTAGGACTTTAGGTCCAGTGTTCTTTCTACTACACCACAGGCTGTCATTTAACGGTGTGAACATGGATGGGTCAGTTAACTTCTTTGGGACTCAGTTCCCTGATTTGTAAAAATTAAAATTAAACTATTCATACTACCTTCCTCACAGAGTTGTTGTAAGAAAAGCATTTTAAAAAACATAAAAGTGCCATGGAAAATTGGAATCAATCTTCAAATTATGTACCATTTTAAAAGAGATAAGGAAAATGCCCTACAATTGTCAGTGGCCAATAAGATTCATTGTTTATACTTCCAAACATTATTGCTTTGTCTCTTGGCCTTAGGAAGACCAAAGTTTGTTTTCATTTTTTCCCTCCATGCTAAAGGAAAGGCAGGGCCCAGGCCCCACATTCCACCCTAAATAAGGGATTGGAGGACCATTAAATCTAATTAGGCTGATTTTAAGGCTTTGAAAGAATTTTTAAAAAAAATTCTGTGGACTGTCTCCCCCAGGCAATCTTGCAATAACTAGTCAAGCCATGAACTCAGCTCCCAACTCACCACAAATCAGGGTCAATACAACTCAGCATCCATATTCATCAATTTACTTACTAGCTAGGCTAATGAGACAGTCAATTCAGGAATATTTGAGGATTGCTTATTCAGCTTGTAGATTATCCTGGGTCTTGGGTTCCCCTGCTCTCTCCAGCTGCCAACCTTTTGGGCTTTCCCCTGTTGGTGAGATCCTTCCTTCCTAGGAGAGAAATGAAAATGTAATTTCAGAAAACTCTAAAGTTTTGAGAAAGAAGGGAATAAAAAGGCCCAAAATAAGGTTTAAAATAATTTATGATTCCTAATGAACCTTCTTATCTCAGTCTTTTCATAAGCACAGATAACTGAGAGTTGGCCAAGTTGTCTTGAAGGAAGGAAAGAAGATATATGAATAATATCCCAAGGGAAAAAAAAAAAAAAAGACAGTTTGCTAAGTCCAGCCTAAAGAATAGCAGGAGAGGATTAAGTTCTTTCCAAGAACTCTTTAGAAAGGAGCACCTGAACTTGATTTTGTGGCCCTGTGTCTCCAAGATGGAATCAAGATCACAAGTGTAGAAAACTAGAGGTAGTAGTAGTAAAGAGAATAAGTTTAGCTTCCACTTTAACTATGGTCTTCACTTTCTTCCTCTAACCATTAGCATAGCAGTAGGGTTGTGCTCTTTTGAACAAGAGATCAGGAAAAGAGACAAATGCACAAAAATGAGATGATATCACTAAATTTCCCTAACCCTTCAATATACCACAAAGAAGAAAGAATGTTGCAAAGAATAAAATAATATTAATCTAAATTAACATATTTTCTATATAATCTATAATCCATAATGATTTACACACAGTTTAAAAATCACTTCTCTTAAAAAAAAATTTCCTCAGTCAGACAAACCAGGAAACAACTTTCCACCAGAAAGTAACTATGCAGGCTTTTGCCAAAGGATAAAGCAAACTGAAAAAAAGAAAAACTAAACTCTTCTATTACCACATCCTGTCATGATAGTAAGAAAATACTGTTTAAGATGATGGAAACTTGTCATTTCTATGGAAAATAGTTTACAGTATGTGCTTTTAAAAATTGCTTTACAATCCTAAATGGCTGGTGTGTGTGGGGAGGGAAAGCTTTTTTTTTTTTTCAATAACTTAGAAGAATCCTAGAGACTATTTAAAACCTTTATTGAAGGAAGTTTAGGATGAATGTGTGTAAGGATCAAAAAATGTCAGGAACTTGACAAAGGAAAAGACCTTGAATGGCTAAATGAGAAAGCCAAAGAAGGTTATCACTGGGAAAAGGGCATCTTTTTAAAAAATGGAAACATTGTCCAAGCAAAGAGAACAAAGAAAGCCTCAAGGTATGGCAGGTCAGGTGTGAGCTAGAAATTGGAGTTGGAAGAGTTCTTTTTAAGGAACCTTTGTATTAGCTTATGCCATAAAAGGTATAAAGTATAAAGTGATTGGACCAAACCAAGAATCAATGCAACCACTTGAAACTCAAGAGTACTCAAAAGGAACATTCAGGTATCACAAGGAAATGGTTAATGATTAGTTGGATTCTTTGCTTCAGTCTATTGAATGGAAAAAGGGGGAGACTAGAATGTTCCACTTATTCTCTTTAGAATTATTAGTAGTAAGAAGTAAAATGATGGGTGACACTAAACCAAAATCCTAGCTGCCTGAGAATTTGAAGAAACTCTTGGGAAGTTTAGGACCAGATAGACCCTAGTAAGGGAAATCTGCTTCAATTTATCAACTTTTAGTTTGACTTCTAACTCTTGGATAGGAAGCTGACAGGAGAGAAAGAGTAGGGATCAATGGTCATTTTCTTTGGATGGAAAAATAATTTTGCTTTTCCACTAATGAGTTAACATTTTCATGAGGACGCTGAGTCTAAAGGTTATTAAATTGGAGCAGGCTTCTGTGAACAAAGTACAGAGTTCTTTCCTGGGTTTTCTTTCTAATTAAAGCTATTTCAATTCTATTTGAATATCAGAATGAAAACCATTCTGTGTCTCTTAGCCTTAATAGGCCCACAATTTGACCATCTGATGATTTTAAAACTTCGAAAGTAGCAATAAAGCCTGGGAGAATGGAAAGAACACTCAACCAAGCATCAAAAAGTTTGAGTTCTTGCCCTAGCTCTACCACTTCCTGGCTATGTCATTTTGGGCACCTTTATAGTCCTCAATTTCCTTAGACTAGATCAAAGTTTTTAAAATTGTAAGTCATGATCCTACCTAAGGTCACATAATTAAAAGTGGGGATTGTAAAATTATGATTTATTATCAATAAATATATGATTTGTATACTTATTTTACATACTTATGTAACTGGAATCATATAAAAGATTATTGGGGCAAAAGAAGTTATGAGTGAAAAAAAATTAAGATTAGATGGATTAGATGATCTCCAAGATCTCATCTAGGTACAAAAAGCCTGTGATACTAAGTCTTGATGCTATATTCTATAAAGATTGTGATTTATTTAATAAAAACAGTCTTTTATGGTCAGCAGCAAATGTTGTACTGTGAAATGATGAGACTACAGATTATTGATGACTGTACCAACATAGTGGGAAAGAGAGGGTCCAAAGGTCCTTTCAGATTTAGGAAAGATTCTAGGAGATAAGATTTTAAGCAAGAAACTGGGAGAAAGGGTGGAGGGCAATAGGTTTTGACACAAATTATATGTAGTTTTTTCTCCCTTCTAACTCTGGGAAAGCACTTTCCTATAATAATAACTGATATATATATATGCACCATATTAGTAATAAGTTTAATGTTTACAAAGCCCTTTATATGCATTATTTCATTTGATAATTAAAACACCCTATTTGGCAAGTAATGGAGGTATTATTATGACACACACAACCCAATTTTACACAGGAAAAAATAATCTCAGAAAGGATGAGCAAATTGCTTTCGATCACACATCTAATAAATATCAGAAGATTTGAACCCATGAGTTTCTGAGTCTTAAGTATGGCTCCCTAATCAAAGCACAACTGCTTCTTCTTATAGAGGTAATCTGGTAGCATCTCCCTTTATGGGACTTTGCCCTAATTCTTCAAGAAAACATTTCCTAGCAATGTTTGCTCTCTCACAGTTCCATTAGATAATGGGCAAGAAAATGTTACATCTAGATTCAAGTGAGATAATCTCAGAAAAGACTAATTAGACTAATTAGACACAAAATATTTTAAAAAGCTATGGTGTTGTGAAGAGCTAATGATCATTTTGAAAAAGTTTCCCTTTCTTTCCCCTTCACTCTTAAAAATCTCTTTTACATTAATTTCACCTCTGATACATATTGAATGTATGATCTTAGACAAGTCATTTAGTATCTCAGTGGTAGAAGCACTTAGATTAATTACAAGGTGCTGAAAAGGTGCCAAATTGCATTGGTAAAAAGAATTCCCTCTATGAGTGAAATCACTGTCCAGTCTGTATTCGTATCTCTATACCTATAGAAATACCTCCTCAAAAAAAATCAAATTTTTAAAAATAGACAAAACAAAATAAGTTCAGCAGGGTATTATAGTTCTTAAATTGAATATATATATAAAACTATACACCCATAGAACCTCACAGATTTTTGCATTGGCCTCTTTCTTATTCTGCTTTGTATATTGAAATGGTTATTGGTAATTGTTAAGATCATAGTAAAAATAAAATTCATCTTTCAAAAATAAGAGGCTTTGAATCTGGAAAATCCTATTTATTCAACTCGCGTCTGAAACTTATTTGTTATGTGACTGAGCCTCAGTTTCCTCATCTGCAATATGAGAATATAAATAGTACTTAACGCGGGTTTTTGTAAAGCTCCAATGTTTGTAAAGTATTTTTGCAAACTTTAAATCTCTATATAAATATCAACTATTAATGTTCCTGAGTTTTAGGAACACATCAAATGTTTGTGTACAAATTATCTACTTTGTGTATTATTGATGGTACATTTGGGATCCCAGAATGATTTCCCTATGGCATCTAATTTGCTTCCATGCCAACTCCCTGATCTCACTGGGAGTGTGCTTGGTAATGTAAACTCATTTTAACTAGATTTTAACTAGTGGATACAATTAGGAAGGTGAAGCTATTTGTACAAAAAGATTATCAATAAAATATAATCCCGAAGGCTTTTACAATCTTGCATTATTCCCATCATTGCTTCCTTTTATTAGAGTGGATACTGAGAGCCAACTGTAAGCCTGTTCTGATTTTAAGACTATGATTTTATGAAATTATTTTGGGATAATTCAGTGCATCTTTCTAACCTGAAGCCCATTCTACCCATGGTTGCTCCTGCCAGATGGTGATCTAGCTTTCTATCGGTTAAGATATAGTCCCAAAAGAACAGAGTTTGGCAGGCAAGATGGAAGGAGATAGTATCAGAGAAGAGTATTATCCTAAAGGAGCCCCTAGTGCTAATCATGGAGGGCAGAATCAGGAGTTTTATTGCAATAGTCCCAAACTGAATTGTACATCTCTGCCTCTATCTTTCTGCTCACATCAAACCAATTCTTCCAGTCACCTTGTCATTAGCTTGTTATGTTGGTGATATTAGTTACATATGATGACAATTAGAGGTAGAATCTCCAGGCTTCCGATAGTATATTAAGGCAAAGCTGCAACTATTTTAAGATTTTAAGCAGATTTATACTTAGTGCTTCAAAGAATACCAACCAGTCAGGAAAATATGGTAACTGTTGCTTTAAATTATAGCTATCATTACTTCAAAAGGATATTCAATCAGAAACCACTGCAAACTAAAATATTTACATCTTCTGACACTTAAAAGCAGCAAGTGGTTTTAACCTGTCAGTCCTGGACATGTAGGTTACAAAAAAAAAGGCACCTCTCTGGTCCAAAAAGTAAAAAAAAAATACCAACACTTGCAAACCATCAGGAACCCCAAAGAAAAACACTTTTGAGAGTCTTCAGGTTATCCTAACCTCTTCCTTACTTCACAGGATGTGTGAAGCTGTCCAGGGTTTGGTACAGGTTCAAGAACCATAAGATGCTCAGGTGGCCTACCTAATTAGACAGAACTAACCAATTTTCTCCTCAGTGACCCTTTTTCAGACCAACAAAAAACCCCTTTTTATATGACCTCTGATTCCTCATTCTCATTTATTATTACTCTCCTTCTTTCAGTTTAGGAAGATGCAATTTTGTGTCTTGTGTCTTTGTAGAACAATGCATGAATAGAATAAGATAGGTAGGTGGGTCAGGGAATAAATCACAGAACAGATATCTGGAAGGGACTTTAGAGATTATCTAATCCAATTTCCTTACTTTATAGATGAGAAAACTAAAACCAGGAATTTATCAAAGGGCACAAAACAAAGCAGAAGTACATGTGGGGAAAAGCTCAATATGGCACTTCAATATTTTGTGTTTAAAATTCTATTAGCTTTGAAGGAAAAGTTCAGACTTCTTTATGGGCTTGTATGAAATCTTAGAATTCTTCATCAACTTTGGGGCAGAACCAGCTCTGACTTGTAGCTAATGTTTATAGCTCTGGAAATAAGTATGTATTTCTTTACCACCATTCCCAATGTCATGTTCTACATCCCCATTCCAGCAAGGGATGGAATGGTGCAGACATTAAAGTTCTCAAGATGGATGGAAATTGATGTTTAAGATTCCATCCCTGCTATCTTCTAGCAAAATAAATAGTCTTACTGCCCGGATGCATTATCTGTTACAAGTCTGGAGAAGGGGAATACATTATCCATTTTTTAAGCTCTTGGTTCTTACCAACCCTTTCATTGGCAAGCAGTCTCTGAGAAAATTGAACTGCCACGTAAATTGTTATGGCTCAGACTTGAAGGGGTTTGGACCAAGTGGCAAATGGGTCAGAAGACTTGGAGCCTGGACTTTTGAAACTCCTGACTATACATCTTTGGTAAAACAACTTTACATCTGTGGACTTCAGCTTAAATGCACATAATGATACCAATCCACCCCAGCTACTTTAAAAGAGTATAGGAAGACAAATAAGGAAATGAAGAAAATATTATGAAATTATGTTGTAGGTAAAGATTCAAGTTGGCAATGAGGGAAGAGGATCCATATAGAAGAAGAGAAGGATAATCAAGATTATGGGTTTTGGGGTTACAAATATCCTCATTGGAATAAAGGCCACTGAGGCACAAAATCAAAGCTACATTTTTCAAAGGCAGAAAATGAGTCATAGAAAAGAGAGCATACATCCTAGATTTTGCAGGATTGTCCCAATACTCCCATAAACCAAATGATACTCCAAAATCCTTTGAGTCATCATTTGTAGTTTAGAAAGCAGTGCTATAAGAATCAATGGGGATTGTATTTGTAGCTAGAAAGACATCTGGCTGTGTCAGAATCTGTGTCTGACTCTAGAGATCTCAAAAGGAGCATTACTTCATTTATTTAAACTTTTTTCCTTCTACTGGACTGTAAGTTTCTTGCAGGAAAGACTGTGGCTGAATATGCCACAGTATCTTTTGGGATTCTGAGCACATAGTGCACTTGATTGTTGATAAAAAATAAATTCTATCTATAAAGCTTTTAAAGCTAATTTTAAGTGTGAAAGTTAATAATACAGGAAGTTAATGACCAAGTCTCAAATAAACTTAGGGAGAACTCTGCATAAATGGTCTTTGGGGCAAAGCTACATATTTCTTTTCTGAAGAGTTAGAAATTCAAGAAACAAATAGTGCAAACACAGGATTTTTTAAAGTTCAGTAATGTGGCATCAAGATGTTATTTTTCAAATAAGCATCCTTTTCATTTATTTTACTGATGTTGTGCAGTGATTTATTAATTCTGTAATCAGCATCTTCAGAAAGCAGCTCAACAATTTCAAGGCATAGAGGAAGAAGTGGTTCTTAAATATGGGTCAAAACCCTATATGGGATCTCCTAACTGAATGTGGCAGTCATGAAATTTTGATTTATTATCAATAAACATTTGATTTGTATACAATTTTATATACCCAGGTCACATAAAAATTTCTTGGGGTCACAGATATGAAAAGTTTAAAAGCCTTGGTTTAGGGCACTAGTAGCAAAATATAGCTAAGAGAATCCAAGCTGAAATTATGGCCCATTTGCCCATATACCCAACTGATTGACAGATTTATCTTCCATTCCCATAACAGAGGAAGTAAATAAAATAAGGAGTCTTTTTTTTAAACAACATTAAGGAGTAAAACCCTAAAATTTTAGCATGAATAATAAGTATATTTATAGATGTAGCAAAAAGTACACAAACCTGAGAGTCAGCTTTGTTTTAGACATGTCATAATTCTACCATTTGATAGCTATGTGTCTTTGGGCAAGACATTTGACTTCTGAGACTCAGTTTTCCCATCTGTAAAAAATAAAAATGTTGGACTAGAGATCATTAAGCCACTTTCTAGATTGAAATTTCTATTCTTCTAAGTCATTATTTATATATCTTTAATGTCTAGATTCTGGAAGAGATTCAAACACATAAGTGCTAATGATGGACAGGCAGACCAGGGAGGAAATTGGAGGGGGTAGGGCAGAATAAACTCTTAGATGGAATAAACTATTTACCTAAGCCTCTTACCACCCAGGGGAATTCTGTATGTTTCCTTCAGATCATAAAATACCCGCCTAATTTAAGATAAAATGGTGAGAACGTTGTAGCTACACCACAAGCACTTTACACTAGACACTCTATATGATAAGTCATGGGGAATTTAAAAGGTTACTGACATTTTCAGCTATGTATCTTTTCATTAAAGGTAACTACCACTTTAAGCAAATTGTTTCAGGGACTGGAATGCAGCAATAACTGATCTAATTAGTGTAGGTTGTAATTTAGGAGGGTTCATTATGTCACAGACATTATGACTCCTGGGTATTACTAAAGGACTCATTTGTAGCCCTTGAAATGAATTTCTCATGAACACCCATAATGTCACCCCTATAACTAGTGTGCAGCTTTAAGATGATTTGACATATTTAGACCTCTGACTTTCTTGGGGATTAGATTTCTAGACAGTAGTAAACAAATCAGCAAACAGTACACTAGATTTACTCTCTGTTAAAAGAAAACATAACTTGATGGCCAATTTAGCCTGGAGTAGCCATTGAACTCTTCGACCTAATTAGGAGAGAGGCAATGTCCTTTCTAATGATAACCAAACAATCCCAAGCCTACAAAACTCAATTCCATTATTAAGTCTTTGAGCTCTCTACCAGGGAAGAAAGACAGTTAAAATACTATTTGGGTGTAGAAGTTATTGCCCTGATTGTTCCACTTCTATCCCTCCCAAACACTAAACTACACCCAGATTCACAGCAGGCTGATTTTCCAACTTGCAACTCTGTAACTTGAGTGGGAAGCTAACCTCAGAATAAAGATTCATTTTAGCAAATCTCTTTAGGTAGCAACTTAAGACAAGACAGCAAGCAACTGATTAACAACCAAGTGATTCAAGTGAGCATCTGTCCTTGATTTTTGTTTCTTTTTCTTTCCACATTGTCAGTTTCAAATGAATATTTTGTTTAAATAAAACAAATACCACCAATTTGTTTTGTTCTTTAAATTTTAGTTATATCTCTCTAGAGCCCAGTAAAGGCAGAGCTACAGAAGTAAAAATTTTCACATTAAAGTAAATGGAAGATATATTTTTGTGGTAATTTCTAAAAAAAAATTTACAAAATTGAAATAATGAATGAAATTTAAATGCTAACAATAGTCATGAAACTGATTGTTTTCTTAGACATACATAAAAATCCAGAATTCAAATTTGAATTTTGCAAGTCAATAAAAACTCTTATTAAGTACTGTGTGAAAAATATGGTACTCTATGTTTGTGCAAAGGTTTGTGGAACAGCAGTTACAAATATAAGTACAACACCCTCTTTTTCTCAAGGAGTTTATAAATTAGATGGATTTTCCATTTCATTTTCAGGTGGAATTGATTCCAGCTTAATTCTAATTGCTAGCATATTAATAGACAACAATATTTCACAGATTCATAAAGTGCAATTTTTTTTAGCACCTGATAGCCTTAAATAAAGTCTTGACCATGATAATTTTGAGGGGCAACTGTAAGAATTTTGAACTTGATTTTTATAAAAATCTTGGGAGGAAGGGTGAGTGTGCATTGTTACCCTTTTTTTTCCCTGATGAGAAAATGAATGTAAAGTCCACTGATCAAAGTCATGAAAATATGGAGTAATAAAGCTAAGGCAAAATCCCAAATTTTTTGACACCCCGATTTTGGGCTGCAGGACGGAAATGTTTGTTGGAGCTTTGATAAAGGGAAGATACCAGATCATAGTCATAGTTTTAGAACTGAAAGTAAGCCATCTAGTTCAAACCCTTCATTTTCAGATAAGTAAACTGAGGCCCAGAAAAGGGAAGGTATTTGCCTAAGGTCACAAGGGAAGCAGCAGAGTCAGGATTCAAATCCTGATCCTTCAATTTCCATTCTAATGCACTTCAATCTCTCAGGTCCCTTCTGTCTGTCAAACTAGTTTTTAGAGCTTTGTTATATGACTAGAAGTTGCATAAAAATTGAGGTGCTGCTTGTGGCTTTTTCTTTTAAAATGTAGCAGAGATTCAGAACTTATTTTCCAGCTGAAGACCTTCTTTCTCTAATGCAAGTACCATAAACCAATCAGTTGTCCTGAAGCTTCAGCAAATTTATAAGTGGCCATTAATCTGATTAATAATTGGTTTGCTGCCAAGTTAAGTGGCCCACTTGCTGTTACCACTAAGTATATTCTTAATGTATGAGATTTGATCCCATTACCTGTCTTCTTGAATGGAAATATGGGCAAGTAAAAAGCTTAGTTATATAAGTTGAGAGAAGAACCCAGAATTAACTGAATCTGCTTGTGTGAAGTTTGCTGGTGAAACATATTCCTACCTATCCTTTATCCTCACCCCCCCACCCCCACCAAGTTGATTTCAAACATCTGGCAATGGAGTACAGAATCCACTTCTCTTAAAATAAAAGTTGAAAAGAAAGAAGGGTTCAAGGGCTCTTAGACATTTTGCTTCAGGCAATTCAAAGTTTCACCAGCTTGGGGCAGTATTTGTGATTGGCAGGTCAGTTTTTGAATTGTGGTTGTGTTAGCCAGATTAAATAATAAGGCAGAGATTGTTTTTATATCTAATTTTTTTCCCTTCCTACTACAATTTTTTAGAGAATTTGGGAGATTCAAACTTTTAAACAGATCCTTATTTCCTGGCCATCATACCTTCTGGGCTCCCTAATTAAATGGACATTTTGGCTAGTTTTTAAAAAGTGTGGGTTTTTTTTCTGTTTTGTTTGTTTTTTGTGTTTTTTAAAATCTAGAACAATGGCAAAAAGTCATGATATTATACTGGCATGGACATATTTTCAAAAATATCCTGAAGATCGTTTGTCTTTGCTAGTTGCAAACCAGAATTCCTCCAGCTGATTTTTATTAAAAATATAAGTTGCAGAAATGGTAAATTCAGTCCAAAAACTTGCATCAGCTGCTTGATCTGATAGATTGAAATGAAAATTTTAAAAAAATTTAAAATTCTCCCAGGATTTTCCAGACTTTTTCTGTATTTGCCAGATTGTGATCTAATACCAGAAATGTCTTCAGGGATGTTTATGGACCTAGTTTGGGTCCAGTTAAAGTTATTTAAGGCAATCATGTTACACACTTTCCTAGTGGCATTTGGACCAAATCAAAGCATATCAATAATCTAAGCCTCGTGCCCTGGACACTCATGCTAAAATAGCAGCTGCTCATTACGATCTAGCACTTTTTAAAATCTGCCATATAAAAAGAAGGGAAACTTTAAGGAAAGTTCTTTAAAGAGGAAGAATAGAGTAGATTTGGGGAAAATAAATTCTGATAAATCATTTCCCTAAATATGAACTCAGCCTTATAAAGAGACTAAGTATATTAGACGTTTTTCTTGTAACCAACATCCAGCTGCTTCTTCTAAAGGTTTCCAGAGAACATAAATATACTCTGTTTCTGAAATACTCCAAGAGGGACTATTCAAGCTTTGCTTTTTAAAATCCTGTAGAATTATCTAATGTCTTCTTGTCACTCCTTGCACAGAAGTCTCTGTGGGTTGTACAGATGTGATTTCAACGCAGTATTAAAGAGGCATAGTGCCACTGCCCCATTTTCACCAGCTCTTGCCATATACATATGTAAAACAGATTAAAGTTCTAGGGTGTGTGTTATTAAGCTTAAGGTTTTTCAGAATTTCTCCCTAGATTAAGCAGAAGAGCATGAAAATAACTTCAATGGAGGCCATAATTTAGAGTTGATACTTGTTTCAGAAGATGATAATTTTGAGGGCTTGGAAACATCTGTAGTGTGAAGGTAACTGTCATTTCTCTTCTTAGAAAATGTCCTATTGAACTGGCTGCCAGGTTATATGCTGAAGACTATAGGTTTCCACTTCACATTGTACCCCAAGGGACTATTTCAAACAAAAAAAAATTCCACTTGGACACCGTTTCTGTCATAACCCTTCAGCTTTGTGAAGTATTTCACTTAATATTTTTAACATCTGCAAGGCTGAGGGCAGTCTAGTCATGGGAACAGAAACAAGTATGCCCAGAGTAATAATCCCTTAAATTTACAAAGTGTTTTATACTTTCCAAACCACTTTCACACACATTATTTAATTTGATCCTCATGACAGTGCTGTGAATTAGGTAGGGTAGGTTTATCCTAGTTTTATGAATAAGGAATCTGAGACAGGCAAAGTGAGTTGCCCCAAATAACACAGCTAGCAAGAGACTAAATTAGAACTAAGATCTCCTGATTTTTGAACATCTTAGACTTTTTAAATTGAGTCCAGTGCTCTTTTCCTCCACCAGAGATATAAGTCCATAAGCAGGCCCATACTTCCTTGGAAGGAGTGAGCTGTGGACATATGTGGCCCTCTTCTATCAGTGAAAAACGCTACGGAGCCAGTAGGTTCAGAGGGACACCAGAACATACTACTTCCATTGTAAGAAGGGCATCACAAATTTAGAGCTGTTAGGGACTTTCAGGGTTCTAATCTAACTTCCCTTTCCCCATTTTACAGATGAGAACACTGAGGTATAAAGAAGTGATTCCAAGGCTCCTTAATCAGCCCTGAGAGTTCAAGAACATTGGAGATCATTTCTGAAGCTCTGAGCTAACATGTGGGGAGGAGGGGAGGGATGTCGACCCTACAATATCTCAGATCTTTTTTTTTCCCCCAAACTATGTCACCTCAAGTCCCCGAACCTATACTTCTGACCCACTTTAACTTAAAGCAACCCTTTAACACTTTTGCCGAATTGTGAACTAGTCAATTCAAATTTTTAACCCTTCATTGGGTGTAGATGGCAATTCATTCCTACCCTTCCCCCCACTCCTCTTGTGAAGAGTCTACCCAATACGCTAAATCTTTCTCTAAATCCCGAGGCGGGGAGGAGGAGGGGGTGGTGACAGGGACCTAAGGCAACTGAAGGAAAAATTCAGAGATGTTAATATTCTCTCAAATTTATCTATTTCAACACCTCCCACCTTCCCTGTTCTAGATGGGACAGTATCGGAGATGGCCCTGAAGGCTGGGTCTTAGTCCTTTTTCATATCCTGGTCTTTAGTGTGTAAAGCTTCTTTATCCCCTGAGACGGGTTGACGCATATAGGTTTTGTTTCTATAGAAGAAAGAGAATTAGCCAACCGAAATTAGCCATCTTTGTCTGTATCTCATTTTCACCTGCTTTAAGCTTCCGGTCCCCCACCTTACTCTCACATAGCCCTTCCAACATCCCCTAAACTGTTCCGTCTTTCTAGGGAGTTCTCTTGACCGCTATTCTCTGCCCAATGATTCCTCCCCCAGGCAGCTAGGACCGCCGGTTCCCGAGCCACTGCGCGGTGGGCCTGAACCCCCTGCTCCTGACTCGGGCCTTTCGGCCGGGCTGCCTGGCTGAGCTCTCCGCTTCCGCAGCTCTCAGCGCCCGCCCGCCTCTCTCTGCCTCTGGCAAGCGGGCCCTTTAAGCCGCACACTGCGCTCCCGTCTTTATGTCGTTATCAGGACTCCCCGGCCTGCCCAGGTGCCTGCTCTCATTCACTCAATTATCGTCTTCGCAGGACACAATGCTCTCCTCTGAAAGCCTACATTGTGGGGAGATAGAGACACTTTCATGGCAAGGCTTCAGAGCTAAATCCTCTTTTGATACTGTCAGAAACTCCCCGCCAAGCTGACACTGTATGTTAGAGGGAAAAGGGCTCACCGTCGCAGAAAGCTGAAATTAAATTAAACAGGATATTAATACCTAGTAGTTAAGGAAACGATATTTCCTTTTTGATTCTACTCTCAGCACCGGAGCCAAAAAATGCGTGCCAGCCTGGCCGAACCAGCCTAGCCTTAGGTTTTCTAGAGCAAAATACCGACAAGAAGTTGCAGCTGGTCCCTCCCCGAGTCCTTCCCCACTTCTCTCCTCCCTCCATGATGCTCCCTCCCCTTTTATCCTCCTCCGCCAGCTGTGGCCCTCCCCCTCCCCCTTCTTGTCCCTGCCCCCATTGCCTAAACACCATCAGTTTCTCTGCACGGCGAGGATTCCAGATCTAGAACCACTATGTGCAGAAAATAACTTCCAGGCTCTTCACTCTTTTGATTCTCCCCATCTACCCCCCCATACTTATTTCCTTTATCAAATTGTTTATTTTGAGCATACAACCGTTAACTGGTGGTAGAAGAGTTGGCTGTCCCTTTCTTTGTTATAAACTGTTTCTTTAAAAACTGTTCATAACATCCACCATGTGTCTCATTTATAGGAAATAAAAAGGAACTTTCTTTCCATTTGTTCTCCCATGTGGCCCAAGGATGCACGGAGGGTTTTAGTTTATTCTTCTTTATTAGATTAAGTGGAGATCAAATTCCTGTTGGAGTCACAGTAAAATCAACCCTGTTGTGATTCTTCATAGTTTGCCAAATTGGAGTGAGATGGGTGCCTGATTTATAGGTTTTAAAAAAATGTTTTGAAGCTACAACCTGTGGTTTCATTCCCTATAAGGTGCATGTCCTTGGCTACTTTGTGGTCTTAGAAAGTTTCTTGGGATACTATAAGGTGAGTTATTTGCCCAAGATCTCTCAGCCATTATCTGTCAGAAACTATAGCACATAGGCTTGGAGAGAGAGAGGAGGAGGGAAGGAACTGCTGTGTTATCATCCATGACCCATGAAAGTAGGGCAGGACTGAAAAAACAAACAAAAAAGCTATCCAGAGCATCTGTGGCTAAGATAATAGTGCCTCTTAGACATTTTGGAACAACTGGTCATAAATCATTATCATTATCACCAACAATAACAACAAAGTATTTATTAATAGATTACTGTGTATGAGGTTATATGAGGCAGTGAACTCAGAGTATGGGATAAATTTAGTACCAAAGCCATCTTTGGTTTTGCTTTTAATGACTTTCATAATCGAATCCTATATCATGGAATATGAGTTAGAAGGAATTGTGGAGGCCATCTCATCAAATCCTAATCAAAACATGGTTCCCCTTGACAACATTCTTGACAAGTCATGAAGCTTGGGCTTGAAGACCTCCCTGACAGCTTTTGAAGACTTCTTTGTGCTGTGAATAGGAAGAGTGGCTCAGTTTCACTGAATTTCATTTGCTCAGTCCACTGAAAGGAATGGATAAATAAGATCTTCCTCCCTAAAAGGGGAGAAGTCTGAAGCTGGAATTAAAATGGGATAGTGATAGGAAACTATCCCAGAGAGGGACAGGGACAGAATTCACGGCCAATCTCCTGAACCTACAGGTCTGCTTTATTTTAATAGTTCACCTCAGATTAACTCTGGCTAATGCTCCTATCTTTGGTTATAAGTGATCCTTCTTGTCTGAAGTGGCATATCTCACATCTCTATATTTTTGCACAGATTGTCTCTCATTCTCTTCACCTCTACCTCTCAGATCCCCAAACTTCCTTCAAAATTAAGCTACTCCTTTTACAAGGCTTTTACTGATACCAAACATGGTTAGGTCTTTCTCCTAACATAACTTTGCATATATTATTTATTTACTTACTTAGGGACACATTACTTTCCTTAAGTAGAACAGAAGCTTCTTCAAATGCAAGAACTGTTTTTGTTTTTGTCTTTGGATCTCAAAACTTAATACAATTCCTAGCACATAGTAGCTATTTAATAAGGGTTTGTTGAAAAATGAAAATGAACAAATGATCCTATAATTGCTAGGTATTAGGAATAAAAAAGAGGTAGAACACTGTTCCCACTTCATGGAACTTCTACTGGAAAGGCAGGGTTAGATATAACAGAAAAAAACCTGGTCTGAGAGCCAGAAGATGTAGATTTGGGTCCTAGCTCCATAATGGCATGTGGCCCTGAGTGAATCATCTATTTCTGAGTTTTAGTTTCCTGATCTGTAAGATGGAGATAATCATCTTTGCATTACCTACTTCATAGGTTTTTTATGAGAACAATTCCTTGTAAATCTAAAACTACTACTGAAATGTAAAGTAGGAAGCAGGGAGCAATAAAGACTCTAATCAGGAAATTTCTATCTCTCTCCAAATACTCTGACCTTAAGACTCCCTCTCTCATCCCAATACCCTATTCCTAGCTCTTGTCTTCACTTCCAGGTCATCATGGATTATTCTTCCATTTGCTCTGTGAATAAGGGAATATGTAGTTCTGATTTATTTTACTTACCTGAATACTTCCTGATAGGAAGGATGGTTTGTTCATTTATTCATTCATTTCTTTAAAATTCTGTTGAGCTGCCAAATACTTTGGATTTATCCATAAAGCTAAACTTTTCCTCACTTCTGTGTTTCTCTTATTTAATAAAAGATACAGGAAGAAAGAAAAAGATACAAGAAAGAAAAATGCCCCTTCTATTCCACATCTGTAAATGTGTTCTTCAAATTTGTTTTCTAGATTCTATTAAAATGAGCTTCTCTGACAACATTCTGGCATGGAATACTGCAGCACTGAGAAGAGTAAAAAAAATTGATCCTCCATAAATCAGTACGTTTCACTCTAACAAGTAATTATATGATTGAAACAAGCACTATAAAATGGGCTGACAACATCTGACTTTTGCGGCTCTCACAGTAATAAGACTAAACTTTAGCATCAGATGGTTTATATTTTGTGCTTTTTTTTTCAAACAAAAATAAATTATATAAATCCATGAAAACATCAAGTACAACTGGCAATACAGATGAAACAGAAGAAAAGGCAGCAACAGCAGCAGCAGCAGCAGGGAGTGGTCAAAGCGAAGATGCATTGAAATTCTCCTCCCAAACAGCCAAGAAAGGGCACTTTCAGGTTCCCTGAAAAGAAGGTTAGAATGAAGCTTTCTCACATCCTCAGTTTCTGGCACTCAGTTGGCTCTTAGTGAAAGCTTTTTGAATGAATGGATGAATAGGAGGTATGCTAATAATAATGGGAGCACCAAAGCTGGAAGATGTATCAATATTCTGGCATTCTACTAAATTTTTCCCTTTTTTGGTGGTCATGGTAGTAGAGTACTGAACTATATGTCTATGAATGTGGGAAATTCCTAGTGTGGAAACTACCTTTGCTATAGTCTTAGTTGTTTGGGGCCAGTAGCATAAGGTTGAATTAACTTGCCCTGAAGTCAACACAATTTGATCTTTCTGGCTCCAATGTTAAGCCACTATTCACTATGCCATCCTTACTCTGTTTGCCTCAGTTTCCTCAACTGTAAAATAGGGATAATAATAACTGCATTTACCTTGCCAGGTTGTTGTAAGGATCAAATGAAATCATATTTGTAAAACTCTTAGCATAAGGCCTGGCACATAGTAGGTGTTAATACAGAAGCTTTTTACCTTTACTCCCCATATCCCTTTGTCCAAGATCACCCAGGTAATAAAGTAGCAGAATCAGAATTGCAACTCAGGACCTCTGACTCCAAGTCCACTGCTTTGTCCATTATACCTAGGTATCATGGGGAGTTTGAGATTTTACCAATTTAGGAGGCAGGTTATGGTGTCCCCAATTCTTATCACTGTTGTTTCAAAAACAACAACCACAATAACAACAACAACTGCAAGCTAGGGACCAGCAGCACTTCCCTGGAGATTGACTAGATCAACATGATTTGCAGCAAAGAATGGGTATCCTGACACTTCTCCTGGCCAACCAGATGTCTTTCTTTCCCTTGCTTATTCCTGGGTCAATCAATGATGAGCACACGGAGTGTCAGGCATGAGGAAATGTTTATTGCAGAGTTATAAACCTTTGAAAACAGGGGGTTGATAGTGGAAATGGAAACACATACAGACCATTAAGTGTAATGGCTTTCCTGGGACGGCTGGGCTGCAATAGACATAGATCATATTTGCTGATAGGATACAGAAGTTGCCAGGCTCTTTAGACCTCTCCAAACCCTAGTGGCTGAGTAACAGGACAGTGAATCTTCCCCCTCTCCTTAACCCGCTTCAGGGTAAATTTCCAAACCTATGAACCTTCTTGGTAGCCACTCTGGTTAAAGCACCTCATGTCTCTCGAATCTATGTTCTGAGAATAAGGGTAGAACTCACAGCAGAAACAAAGATTCTGAGCAATAGATAAGGTATCCATCTTAAATCATAGGATCATAGATTTAGAATGGGAAGCAATTTAGAGGTCACTTATTTCAACATATATTTTATTAAGGTTTAGAGAGATTCAGAAATATGGCCAGAATCACAGAGAGGTAGTAAGTGACAAAGTTGGGGCTCAAATTCAAATCTTCTCATCTCAAATACAGTTCTTTTGTCACTGTACCATGATGCAGTTCAAAGAAAGACTATCCCATCCATGGATTTGTTCATCAAACAATGAAATGCAGTATTGCATTTTGGAACCAGACTTCTTTCTTGGTAAGGAAAATAGTGGCCAATGTACCTACTTAGATGTCTGAAGTGTGTTAAACTTATCATTTCTAAACCCACCTCTAAGTTTAGTAATGGCGTCCAGACAGCCCAAGGGAGCCATTCTGGTCATAAGTCTCCATAAGAAATGCAATCCAGAATGACGGCTGCCATCTACCCATTGGAGTGGAAGCTGATTTGCACAAGATTGTTCAAATATTCTTCCACTTTCCCCCAAGGGGCAGCTGTACTAAAGAATTCTTATCTGATGTACCGTGGCCTCCCACTAACCACTTGCCATTATTACCATTTCTGATTTAATAGTTAACACAAGGCCTCCCCTGGCAGCCCTAGAGAGCAGACTCAAAATGAAACAAAACTGTAAATCTGCAATTATTATCTTTTCTTTTCTTCTCCTCTTCCCTCCCCACCCCCCTTTTGGCAGACAGATGACATGAACAGGACTTAGGGAGTTAATATCTGAAGTGCCTTTTTTAATAGGACTAGCTTCCAGTTTCTCCATCTTTTGTGCAAGTTTAATAAAATAAATTTTGAATATCAATAAAGTGCGTTCTATTTTTCTTGGCATGTCCCTGCCTTGCTATATCCTTCTATTGCAGAAGTCATGCCAGAGGGAGATCACTTTTCCACAGTCCATTGAAGTGGTGCCATAAGGCCTGGAGATGATTGGCTAAAATGCTCCAAAGGTATTCAAATTTCTTTAAAGATGAAATTCAATTTATGTGCATTTATATTACAATGTCTGTCAGGAAGAAAGGTTATAATCACCAGCATATTTTAGATTTACATTTTCTTCTGTACATGAGGTAATGGTATTAGAAGTAAACTATGAGGTTTAGAGTTGAATTGGATGTATGGCCCTATTTTCATTGCTGCTAAAAGCATGTTTTTGAAGTTCTCAAGGAAAGCATATGTTAGCATATGTTAGGGAAATATCAAGAACAGGAGGCTGGGTGGTTAAGTTTAAAATATTTGTCTTTTTTTTGACCGCCCCATGTGTAGTACAGAGAATCTTTCCTTTTCCTCAGTTCAAGTGAAATGAGTTTAGGGGGTCTCCGCATCTGAGATGAGATTCAGGGCTAAGGCAGTCTAATCTGGTGGTGTCAGTAGGAGCTTCCTCCTTTCTCTCCTAACTTTTATCCTCAGGCTATCCAAACAGCCTATCTCCTTATAAACTCAGCTTCCTGTGGGGATGGGGATGGGAAAGGGCATTTACCATATATGGTTTCTCCTAAGGAACTCTATTGTACTTCTCATAATAATGATAATAATAGCTAACATTCATATTGTACTTTGTGGGCAGCTAGGTAGTACAGTGGATACAGTACCAGTCCTGGGGTCAAAAAAATCCTGAGTTCAATTCAGCATCAGACACTTTGGTCAAGGTATTTAACTTGCCTCTGTTTCCTTATCTGTAAAATGAACTGAAAAAGGGAATGGCAAATCACTCCAGTATCTTTGTCAAGAAACCCCCAAAAGGGGTCATAAAAAGTTGGACATGACTGCAAAATGACTAAACAAATATATCAATTCAAAGTTTGCAATACACTTGATAAATCTTCTTTTATCCCCATTAAAAACCCTATAGGGTAAGAGCTATTGTTTTCTTCATTTCAGAAAAGAGGAGAGGCCTGAAGAGACTTACATGAATTGATGCTGAGTGAAATGAGCAGAATCAGGAGATCATTGTACATGGCAATAAGAAGACTATATGATGATTAATTCTGATGGACGTGGCCCTCTTCAACAATGAGATGATTCAGACCAGTTCCAATGATCTTGTGATGAAGAGAGACATCTGCATCCAGAGAGAGGCCTGTGGGAACTGAGTGTGGATCACAATGTAGCATTCTCACTCTCTCTGTTGTTGTTTACTTGCATTTTATTTTTTCTCATTTCTTTCCTTTTTTATCTGGTTTTTCTTGTACAGCAAGATAATTGTATAAATATGTATTCATATATTGAATTTAACATATTTTTTTACCATGTTTAACATATATTGCATTACTTGCCATCTAGGGGAGGGGATGAGGGAAAGGGGGAAAATTGGAACACAAGGTTTTGCAAGGGTCAATGTTGAAGAATTATTCTTGTATATGTTTTGAAAATTTAAAAGCTTTAATAAAAAAAAAGAAAAAAGGAAACAAAAACAGAAAGGAGTTAAGTGACTTTGAATCATACAACTAATGTATCCGAGGCAAGATACAAATTCAGATTTTGCTGATGCCAAGTCCAATGTTCTGTGCTAATCACCATGCAGCACTACTCCTCCAGTATTGAGTTTCTTCTCAGTTAGCAGCCTCAACCATAAGTATACAGTGGATTTCCTGGCTTGACTGTTTTGACCATAAGGAAGCATAATATGGTGCAATGAAGCCTGGAGTTGAAGTCAGGAGCCACCTGAGTTCAAATCACAGTTTGGGCAACTATTAACAATGATCCGGGTCAAGTCATTTGTTTCTCTAAGCCTTAGTTTTCCTATTAGCAAAATGGGAATAACATTTGTACTATCTATGTCATTGAATTTTGAGGGAAATGATTTATAAACTGGAAAGTGCTATATAAATGTGTTATTAAAAATAATAGCTCAATGGTTAAAATGGTTCATCTTTTTGCTACACATAGTAAAAACTTGAAAATAAGTCCCAATTTCCAAGAAATGCTCATACCCAAGTGTAAAAATGGTATGCCTGGGAAATGATTTGTGAAAAATATCTGTTTGCTAATGCATTTTCTTTGATAGTTTCAGATAGAAACTATTTCTACTTTTTATTTTCTCTACTCTCTACCAAGAAGGATTTAGATGTCCCTGTCTCCTGGATGTTTTTACAAGGCTTCTGGGGGAGTCCTGTGTTGGTTTTAGTAACATTTTTTGACTCCAAACTTTAAATTTGTGTCATTTGGTTTTCCTTTCCAATCTCACAGGTATTACCAAGACTTCCAAGACTGGAATATAGCCATTCAAAAAAAAAAGACCTGCAAAGGATATAGCAGATAGATATGCCAAGAATGAAGACCTTTAGTTCATTCAGTTAATAAACCTATATTCAATGCCTGCCATATACTAAGCATTGTGCTAAGTTCTAGGGGAAAGAAAGAAAAGGGAAAGAAGAAAGAAAGAGAGGGGAAAAAGGAGAGAGAGAGAGAGAAAGGAAGGAGGAGGAATGGAGGAAGGAAGAAAGGAGGGAGGGAGGGAGGAAGAAAGGAGGGAGGGAGGAAGAAAAAAGATAAAGAAAGAAGGAGGGAAGGAGAAAAGGAAGGAAGGAAAGAGTGAGGGAGGGAGGGAGGAAGAGAGGAGAGAGGGAAGGAGTGATGAAGGAAATAAGGAAGGAAGGAGAGAGGGATGAAAGAAAGAAGGAAGGAAGGTAGGAAAGAAGGAAGGCAGTAGGAAGAAAGAAAAGAAGGAAGGGAAGAAGGGAGGGAGGGAAGGAGGAAGGAAGGGAAGAAGAAAGGCACAATTCCTGTCCTGAAGGAGCTTGCAATATAATGAGGAAAGCACACAAAAGAAAGCTGAACAGGGTGGTGAACAGTTATCAGTAATCATGGAGCCTAATCATAAGAATGTAGCTGATGGAAAATGAAGTCAATTGGCCTAGGAGCCCCTTTAAATGAAGGCTTTGGGAGGAACTCCTTGCTTTGCCCTCCAGTCTGCTATTCAGAGAGGGCAGAGGATTCTGATGAGATGTGAGCACAAAAGCTGTTTTACTCTCATAGAATGATGAGCTTTTGTTGGGACATAGTGGAATTCAGTCCAAGTTGTTCAGAACACAAGAAAGGATATTTAGTACGGAAGAGCATGGTATAGTGGAAAAAAGTATTCTGACCAGACTAAGAGGACTTGGGTCTCCGACTACCTGTGAGGTGTTGGACAAGTCATTTGAGATTTAGTTTTATCATCTGTAAAATTAATGAGTTGGTCTTTGAACTAGATGATTTCTGAAGATCTTTCCAGCTTTAGATTGTGATCCTATTGAAGTATGGTAGAGAGTATTTGCTGGAAAGAAAGAAGAAAGAGCCAGACACTTTTTAGTCTGATACATAGACTAGAACAAGTTTAAGGTTCCTTAATGTTCTAAGATTAAGTGACATCAGACTTTTACAGGAAAAAAATATCATAGAACTAGAGATCTGGATTCCGGACAAGTATCTCATTTTTTGTGTGGCTTTAGCAAATCTCTTAGCCTCTATGCCTCTAAATTCCCTCCATCATAAAAGGAGGAAATGATATGTACCCCTCCCATTTATCTCATTGAATTGTCATGGGGATAAAATGAGTTCATATAGGTATAATCACCTTGAAACACAAATAAACAAAACCTCCTCATAAGTGTGCAAACATAAAGTCTTATTATTTCATTCTACCTTCTTTTGTCTTGGTGTTCTCTTTGAAAGTATCTGAAGACTCCTTTCTGGTGAGTATTTTTACCCCCCTCACAGGTACTTTTCTTTATCTAATTTTCCTCTGAAGTACAGCCAGATCACTGACTTCCCACTCTCTCCCTTTACAAAAGACCAAAGAGCTGAGTTTACTGTGATACTTCCCTGTAAATTTTGGTTTCAAAGTACACAGTAACAAACACCCTCCACAAACACAAAGAAATCCTCATCTCCACATGGCTTGATCTTTATATTTTCTTGTCCATAAATTGGAACTTTAACAGATCATCTTTAAATGAACTTGCTTTGTTTCTATTTCCTTGGCTCCTAGATGCAGTTTTGGAGTGACCACCAGATTCTGGAGCAATACATCTGGTGATATAACTGGAGCTTTAGCACAGAAGGGCTCATAGAATCAGGCTCAGCCCCCTAGGAGCACGTGAGCTTCCCAAGAAACCATTTTCATTTCCTGCCTTGTGTCCCCAGTGCCAAGCATAGTGCTTGGCATATAGCTGTCCTTAAATAAATGGAAGAATGGCCCTGCCAGCCTGTTTCTGATTGATGGAGATACGGATCTTGGTTCCTCTTGGCTTCAGAAGGAAGATAGTTGTGGGGAGAGAGAGGGTGGAGGAGGAAATGGTGGATGTATGTGAACATTTGTAAGAAAAAAAATCCTTCAAGAGATCGACATTCCTATCTCAAGTTAAATCCTATCCACACAATTGTATTTCCCACAAAGTTAAAAAAAGAAAAAGAGAGAGGAAAAAAAAAATCTGAGGAAAGAAGGATGAATTTCTAGAAACTTATATACAGCAGTCTAAAAGGATCTTGCTCAGTGTGATTAAATTAAGAGAAAGTATTCTGAAATACAAAACACTCCTGCCAAATTGGATTCTCCTTCCCTTGTTGTTTTTGGAAAGAGACTAGGAGCCCGAATGTAAAGTTCTAGCAGAGATAAGTCACTCCAAAGAGCAGCTTGCAAAGATTCCATGTCACACCAAATGGGGCCTTGTTTTGTTCTTGAAATCCATTTGAGGAAAATGTCCCCATTTCTGCTAAGACCTCAACCCATTGGCAAGATGGCCTTGGTACTTGGATAGGGAGCAGCTGTAGGCTTCATTGCATGAAAAAGGAAAAGATATAACTGAATTCTAATTGGTTTTCCTGAACATATATCTTTTCTTTGTCTGGCCTCAGTTTATTTGAAAGAAAGTACTCCGATTTTTGCAAAGACCAGGAACTCTGGGTTGAGATAGAAAGGTTATTACTCGTGATAGCTCCCTCAATATCTGTTCTAAGGGATGCATTTTAAAAACCTTAAAGCTACAGAAAGTCAAACAGTGATTTCTTAGACACAACTCACACATGTGGATAGTTGGGGTTTCAGTGAGGGAAAAGGGTCGTGTTCTTACTTTTAGATGAAGACTATCCAATTACTCAGTCAACTAGTGTTTTCTGAGTACTTTTAGCAAGGCATGTTCACAGAAATCAATTAATCTTTGATATTGGCATCTAAAATGGGGGCCCAAGAGCACAGGAACTGGTCCCAGAAAGCTAACGAACTCTATTCAATCTGATAGCTGTGATAGAGCGATAACCTCAAAGTCAAGACCATCTGGCTTCAAGTCTTACTTCTAATACATGCTGGTTGTTCCACTCTGACCAAGTCATTTAAATCATTCAGGGCTCCAGGCTACTCTCTGAGACTGTAAGTTAAAGATGAAGTGTCGATCTACAATGGTAGAAATAACAACCTTACATCAATGAAATCACTGATCCAGACCCAAAATAAAAATGTGCATGTTGGCATATCTAGTAGAAGCACCTACTCGTGGGAAATCAGTCTCAAAAATCAATGAGAGATCCTAAATCACCCTAATCTATCTCCATCCCCATGTTTACATTACTCATCAACCTGGGTCATGGCTTCTAGCTGCATATGGTGATTGTGCTATGAAGTCATTCAGGGATTAATTGGTCTTTGCTTAAGTTATCCTGCACTCCCTTAACATGCCCCAGGAACAAGCCTGAGTTCTCAAAAGCCTTGGAGGGCAAGTTTAACGTTTGACAGGTCTTTCCAAGCTCGATCCACTTCCAGGCTGAACACAAGACTCGGCATATGTGCCGGGGCAGAGCAGCCTAGCTAAATTAGGAGACACATATATCCAGGGTGGCCACAGGGTGATGAGTTTCTTGGCCTAACAATTGGCCAAAACAATTCTTGAAGATAGTCCACAGATTGGTTATAAGGCTGTGGATGAGATCAATGAAGAGAGTTTGTAATAATGATGACAGATTTTTTGCAGCCATGAAATAACTGATCCCATGAAGCATATTCAACCAGCTCATAGGAGCAACTTCTTAGCAGGGTCTGATGGAGCCAATCAAGAGGAGAAATGATTAACTTTACAGCTCTTGACTTCTAGAAATGATCTGGGCTCAGAATTAATTTTTATTTTATGTGAAACATCCCAGTTTTTACTGGCTTATTTACCTAAATATCTATCCTTACTGAGCACTGGTTTCTAATAACAAGCCACTGTTAATTTTCTATAAATAAAATATCAGACTTTTAAAAATACACTTCTGCATAAAGAGACTTGGTAGTTATCACATTTACTTATCTCAGCCCATTCATCAAGAACCATCAGTGGCTTTCTTTTTCACCTCTAAGACAAAATACAAACTCTTCAGCTTGGCATTTAAACAAACGCCTTAAGAGTCTATCTCCTACCCAACTTTGTCAGCTTATTTCATGTCACCCTGCTCCATCCATTCTATTTCCCCCCAGGCTTACATCTGATCTTCCTTCTTGTCTTTGTGAGGACTGACCTCTTCACCTCCACTTTTTAGAAATCTTTGAATCCTTCAAAATTCAGCTCATATACTGTCTTCAAAAAAAAAAGACACAAAACAACAACAAAAACCACCTTTTCTGATCTCCATAGATAGTTGTTTCTTTTCCTTCATCATCATATCAAGTATATCATTATTAATTTTCACATATTCCCCACCTCTACCTAGTATAATGTAAGCTCCTTGAAGGATATAAAGGAGAACAAAGTAAGGCAGGTGACCTGGCACAGCCCTCCCTCACTTGAATTCAACCATTTGCATGTCATGATATCATCCCTTGGTTCTCTTCGAGAGCAAAGGACAAACAAAGGAACTCAGTAGCTGGAGTAGAGGAGAGAACACTTTCTTGGTGTGAGAAACGGCCAGAGAAAATGCCTGGAACTGAGAGATGGGGCGTCTTGTCTGTGAAACAGCCAGATCACTGTCACAAGTATAGGTGGGGAGGAAGGTGAAGGAGACTGGGAAAGTAGGAGGAAAAATGAAGGGCTTTGAATGCCAAATAGAGTAATTTGTATTGAATCCTGGAGGCACTAGGGAGCCACTAGAGTTATTGAGTACAGCAGGAGTGGGGTTAACATAGCTGGACTTGTATTTAGGTGACTGAATGGATGATGAATTGGAGGGAGGAGACAGATCCTAAAGTGAACTTGAAAGTTGCCTGAGGTTCTAAGAGGATAAAATTAGCTGAGGGACACAGCCAGAATTGTGTGAAAGCCCTTTGACTCTAAAACTACCTTTCTGTCTGCCACCACCCATAGTTTCTCACCTTGCAAAAAGTAGATGCTTAGTTATCGAACTGAATTGAATCAAAGCCTGTAAGAATGGGTAGGACTGATGTGGCAATTATTTACTGAGGTTAATCAAAGCTTGGCTTGTTTTGCATCATGCAACACAACTCAAGATGTTTCTCAGACTTTGCAAACCAGACAACTCAAGTCAAACTCAAGTCAAACAATGTGCATTTAATGTTTACTACTACAACCTGAGAGTTGGAGTTACCAAAAAAGGCAAAATCACATAATGGCAGTGAGTACGTGCGAACAACTCCCTGCATACAAGAAAGCTTCAGAGTAAATCAGAGGTGATCTCAGAAGGAAGTCAGGTGCAACAGTGGTCAAGTCCCCCCTCCCACCCCAAGCCCCAACCTGCAGTAATGTTCTCCCTTTGCTCATATACTCAGCGTCTGGGAGGCTCATTCAGAAGAGACTTGTAGGATAGGGAAAGACATATACATTGCATTAAGGAGAAAGAGGAAGAGAGGAGAAGCCAAACGTCAGAGCCAAAACGGGTAAGTGGTGAGAGGGTACAGGAGGTGCACTGCCAACTCATGGTGAAGTGACACATGTTTCTGCTTTAAGTGATCAGTTTTTATTTTTAATGTTGAAGGTTAAAATTAAATGCATTACCATAGATCAGTTTACAGGGATTTGGGACATCTGTTTTGGAAATGTAAAACAAAACTGAATAACATCATTAGATGTATTACCAGAATTGAAGTGAAATATCAGTAACGGCCTGGGATGATGACTCCATGCTACCTTTGCATTTCAGCATCCTTCACCCATAGGGGGAAAACCTGCCAGTCAAAAACAGTACACAGCTGCCTACAAAAAAGAAAAAAAAAAAGGCACAAAACAAAGCAAATCCAAAATAAACCGACCCTCCCAACTTCCCCCACCCGACTCTTAGACAAGAGGGCGATAGGGAGAAGTAGTCCAGCCTTTTTGGTGACCAGGTACCAGATGCCAGCTTGACCCCTGCTGTCATGATGAAGATGGATAATCAGCTACATTGAGGGCAACCTGCTGAGAAGCCTGATGCTTTGAGTTGCCTCCAAGGCCGTCCCTCAGGCCCTGAGGCAACTTGCTCCCTGAGAGCTACATGCTGCCCTCTGAGAACCAGCCAGAAGGGAGATGACTAGAAAGTTAGCTTATTGCCTCAATAATGAGCAAATGCTTTCTGGTTTGCTATTTACACTGCTCTTTGGGAGAGAAAACAAGTCTTCCAACCGAAGTACTCCAATTTCTACTATTTATCCAAGATTACACATATAATCCCATAATAAAACACCATTCCTGCCCAGAAAATGGAATGATTGCCTACAGATGTGCCCAAACCAAAACATCTGCACATCCAAAATGGCCACCGGCATGATATTTTATCTGCTCCAGGCTGATAACCCAAACAGCTAATTACCTTCTGAAACATTATGGGTGGAAATCCTATCCAGGGAACCCTGCTGAGGGATGAGAAACATCCTAATGACAGTTGTGTCGTGCTGTGTGTGTGTCGCCCGGGAGAAGCGCCCACCCCACGTCTGACTTCAAGTAACACCTTGTAGGCTGATGAAGTTTGGGCCCAAACGACAGGCAGCCACAGACATGTGAAAATAAAATGCTTTTCTGATGGCGCCCGGCCCCACGCCAGGAAAATACTTCATCCAGATTTTTATTCGGCTAACAAATGATGTGTGTCTGGCTTTCTCCTGCTACTTAAGTACATGACTACACCAAAGTTTTCTTAGTACCCATTTGGAATGAGGACATCATAGTCAGATACTTGAAGCTATAGAAGTCTTTACCCACCTCTAGTTCACCATAGAAAGCTGGCCATTATTTGATGGCATTTGCTGGTATCATATAATCATCTTTGCTCTGGTTTGATTTGTCTGGCAATATACTGCTTAAGGATGTAACCTAATAACCGAGACAAACAAGAAGTCTGTTTATTATTACTTTTGATAGAAAGGTTCATAACATCCCATAATGCATGAGCATTTTTTTTTATTCTGTCTGGCTACTAGACACTGAAGCCATTGGGGACTTTTATTAAAGTGCATTCAGCCCTTCTTTAGGATGAGGTTAATGCTGGATTTATGCCTCCCTAGAATACCATGTGCAAAGCTAAAATCATGCTTGTTTAGTACCTGGTTCACGTACCAAATTGTTGTCCATAAAAATTCAGCAAGCACAAACTAGAGCTGAGGGGTTTGAAAACAGGAATAGATGAACAATTACTAGAAGTTTAGAAAAGGGTTTGGGACTTCATTTTGAGGGCAGCATGGTCAAGAGAAAATATGTGCAGTTTTAGCAGTGGTTTTCTTGCCAAAGCAAAGCCCCCTTTCTTTTGCAAAGAAAGGACCAGCAGGATGCAACAGGTCCAAGCTAGGCTTCCCAATGCCTGAGAAACACAGACCAGAAAACTTGGATAGTAATTCTGTGCCAAATTCTGCAGATGAGGGCTTTATGTAAGGCCACATTCTCTTCTTATTTATCTTTAATAACTTTCAACAAGAAAACAACATTGGTATACAGCTTTTGAATAAATCTTGGGTAAAGGCTGGGGAGAGAGACAGAAGATGACTTCTGGGCAAGGACTGTGGGATCCACACCAGATGGTTCCAGTAAGAAGGGGATAAACATTTCAAGGCAGCTTCCCGATGGTTGGCTGGACAGTAGGGTGGCTGGGAGACAGAATGCATCTTTCTTACACATGTTGGCAATGTAGCTACAAGAATGGAAATGACCTAGAAATTCTAGCAACTCTAGAAAATAGTCCATTCCCATCATATGGGCAGGCCTTCTACTTGCTCAAGAAGCCACTTACCAGATGACGCAGTGAAAGGTAGATGCTCCTGTTCTCCACCCTCCCATCCTCAACTCACAGGAGTTCAAAGAGCTTGAAAATCTTTCAGGGGTTTTCCCTGAAACCCCTCCAACCATCAAAAGCTTCCAAACTAAAGCAATGAAATGGGTAGCTTTAAGACTTTTTCTCTCCTACCAGACAGTTTGGGAATAGTCCAAAAATCACCCAAAATATAGAAAGATTGAGGAAGGAGAGAGGGACTACAATGACTTCCCTCTGTTGGATTTCTCCAATATATTCTATATATACCTTGTTTGTATATAGCTGTTTCCATGTGGGTTCCACCATTAAAAATTAAAATGTAAACTCCTTGAGAGTAGGGACTTTTTTTTTTTGCTTTTTCTTTTCATTTTCAGCACTCACCATAGTCTCTGGAGTATAGGAAACAATAAATGTTGACTTGAATTGAGACCCAATTCTTGGATCCTCCTCAAATTGAATGATAACGTTCTATATAACTGAGAGTTGGGCATATTGGCTCAATGTTCTCCATTCAGAGACTCATAATCACTTTTGAGAAATTCATTAATAGCTAGTATAACTGAAACCAAGGAGCAATATTTTTTCTTTACCAGGCCTCCCTCCCGTCCTACTAGACCTGCATGGATTCCTGCTCTTGCTATGATTACCAGGTACAAATTTAGCTCACGAATTCCAATAAGGTTAATTAAGAGGGAAAAATTATCTTCCAGACCACAGTGAAAAATATGAACTTAGAGAAATGATTGTAGGATCATAGATTTAGAGCTAAAAGTCACCTTGGATGACAAGTAAAATACAATGAAAGGTACTTTATGCCAAGTGAGGCAGTAGAAAGAGTGGTGGATTTGTAAGAAAGGAAATAAGCATTAAAATGTCTACTATATGCCAGGGATATAATATCTCATTTGATCATCACAATAATCCTGGAAAATAGGTGCTGTTATTATTCCCATTTTATAGTTGAGGAAACTAAGGCAGCCTAAGGAGAGGGAATAATGATAGTACCTATTTTCCAGGATTATTGTGATGATCTAAGAAGATAATAATTGTAAAGGACGTAGCACAGTGCTTGGCTTAATACTTAATAAATATTTATTCCCTTCCCTTTCTTCAGCCGCAGATGAAGGCTTTCAATTCTTGATTTACAGTCCGATAGTGATAAGCTATCCTGTATCTTGAAGATGGTATGATCGTGTTCTTTATGATGTCTCATTTAGACCTAACAACTTTATTTTGCCTTATTTACTTTTTAAAAAAAATCTCATCTCCCTGGCAGTGGTCCTCCAAGGCTGGCCTACTCTGAAAGTAGCAGGTTCCAGACATGAGAGGATTCTCAGATCTCCTCGGCACTGGAAACATGACATCAGGATCTGTCAGAGAGGATATCATTTAACTTTCAATGGGATCACATGATGGACTTGGGAGAACAGGAAGAACTGCCAGGGTTCAAATACTGCTATTGGCTGAGTCTATTTAAGTAATAAGGTTTTTAAATTGGCCATGGCTCTCCCCAGCAGCCTATTCTCTCATGACCCCTTTTCAATACTCAGATCACATTTTTGTAGCATGTGAAAAATGGCTCAAAATTGCAATAATGCCTCAAGTAAGGAATGATTAAATTTGTCCACACAATTAATGTGGCCATGATTGGCAGGAGGGAGGGTGGAGGCCTGGGATGGATGTTATAGAATAATCAACAATCAATGGTGGGAAGGTGACCTGACAACACAATCTTCTGCAATCGCAATCAATATCACTCTGGCTGCCGCAGAGCCACTCTTGATAGGTGATGCTTCATCTCAATGGGGTTTATTCTTGTATAAATACCTTAAATAAAGAGCAGGAGGAGAACACCCAGGGCTACTTTAAATTACATCCATATCATGCAAAGGCAAAAAGTGAGTTCCACAGGGGAGAATCTGCCTCTCTGACCAAAACAAGCTACTTCTTTAAAAACCTAATAATTGGTTATTCACGCCCTCCACCACTCTACATTCCTCTATATCCCGATTATCATAACCATTTCCAATTTGACAGAACCTGAATACAGTAAATATGCAAGAGCTTATAATTTCCTTTGCTACTAACTGGAGACTACATGAAGCAGTGATTTACTTGTTTGCAATTTGAACAGGAAAAAGCCCAGGCAGGCTCAAAGCTAGGACCATTTGCCCGAAACATGTATTTTCATGAAACCCTGTGTGACGCCCTTCAGGAATCTTCAGTGATTATCATGAAAAATTTAAAGAGGAAGTTTTCCCCCCTATGCTCTTCTGGTGGGGTATGGGGTGGAATAAATTGGACTTTTTTATATAGAGCTGTTTTACTATGGAAAATGTCGCAAAAAACTAACAAGAATTAATTCTTCTAGTCTGTGAAAAGCTGCATCCGTCATGTCCAGATCAATTTAATCACAAACACCAGGAAGACTGGGAACAAAGACAGAGCCTCTGACCTGTTCCCCCCACCCCCATCCCACAGAAAGGTCTGGCAGATGTGGGGAGGGGAGAGAAGGAAGAAAACTACTTACATTTTGGATCCTCTGGGAAATGTTTCTATTTGTGAAAGTCCATATGTGAAAGGTGGGACCCTGGGATTCTAAGATAGAAAAGTGGTAACCAACAGCCCTTGGCACAATCTCAGCCTCAGGCTCAGGACATAAACCCTCTCCCCTAAACTCAGAACTGGGCTTGGAAAAACCCCAATGTCACTTGAACAGAACAGTGGTCTTGCTAATATGCTTGTTGTCCATCTGAGCCCAGTGTCAAGGTTTCAGATCATCCAATCTCTGAATCCACATATAGGACTAGAGGATTATACTTTGACAATTGGAATAAGTGATCTAAGAGGTTCCACGATTCAACTTATACCTAAAGAGAAATCTGTACAGTCTCACAAACTCTACTTAAAGACCTCCAGGATTAGGGAATTTAACATCTTTCAAGGTACCCTGGATAGCTGAACATCTCTGATTTTTAGGAAATTTCCCTCCTTTCAGGAGGTCTGAAATAGGCCTCACTAATTTTGTTTCATCGGTCTAAGGTTTGCCAAATTAAATAAATCCAAACTTTCTTTTGAAGGACAACTTTTCACACACTTTAAGACAACTATTATGTTTTCCCTGAATTTTAGGAGAAAGGAGCCCAAATTTAGAGCAGAAAGGGATGTTGTCATATAGATTCACTCTCTCCTTTTTAATTGAGGAAATTGAGGTGCAGGAACAGCAAGCTAGGAATTCAATATTCAATTTTTACTCCTCTAGAATAAAAATCCTTTTAGAGAAAGTCCTAGACAAAGAGAAGCAGTTAAGAAGTCAGCTAAGTCTTAGTATAGTCAGTTCAAGGCCTTGCATGGAAACTGGATTCTAATAATTATGATGGAGAAGCTTAAGGAGTTCCCTAAAGAGAATGCAAGACCAGGAGTCAGGACTCATCTTTCTGAGCTTAAATCCAGCTTCAAACATTTTACTGAATCCTCTTTGCCTATTTCCTCATCTATAAAATGAACTGGAGGAGGAAATAGCAACCCACTCCACATTTTTGCCAAGAAAACCCCAAATGGGGTCACAGAGAGTGAAATGGGACTGGAAAATGGCTGACCAACAACAAGTAACTATGATGCATATCAAAATATTGATGAGGTGATGAGGTGATGAGGTGAGAAAGTATTCCCTCTCCTTTCCACTAATGTCATTGGTTGGCTACGCTACCAATCGATATCAATATATATCATTATTTAATTGGTCATTATGTCACCACTGTCTAATTGATGAGAGGTTCAGCTCGAAAGTAAGGACACAAAATTCCTTAATGTCCTCTTTTCCTCTGCTGATTCAATGAAAAAATAAGAACTCAGAGTGCAAACTGAGAAAGAGTGAGGATACTTCTGAGAGTTCAGAAAGCTAGTTAGTTATCTCTTTTCTCCCTCCACTGTGACAGTAACTGGGAGGTGAAACTTCAGTTATGGTCTTAGTATCTCTTAAGGTCTTCTAACTAGACTGGTGCTAATGTCAGAGGAGAGAAGTGGGGATATTTGAGAAATGTTATAAAAATAAAATCAACAAGTCCTTGGAACAACTTGGATATGGAGACTGAGATAGTGAGGAATCAAAAAATGGCTAGATTGTGAGCTTGAAGGATTAGGAGGATGACATTGCCCTCTACAGTAATACAGGATCGGAGAAGGTTTAGGAATCTAGGAAGGCTTAAGGGGAAAGATAATGAGTTCCATTTTAGACGTAATGAAATAAAAATGCCTACTGGACATTCAGTTCCAGATGTGTGAAAGACAGTTGAAGAATTGAGGTTGGAGGTCAGCAGAGAGATTGAGACAGGAAAGACATTGGAAAGTCATTGGCATAGAAATGGTAATTAAATCCATGGAAGCTATCATTAGGTTGGAATACTATAGAGGGAAAAGAGAAGGTGACCTAAGACAGAACCCCAAGGAACACCTACAATAAGATATGATTTGGAGGGAGATACAGCAAAGAAGATAGAAAAGGAGCAGTCAGACAGGAGATAGTAGTATTCCAAAAACTTAGAGAGAAGAGAGTATCAGGGAGGAGAGGATGATCAATCATGTCAACAATTGCAGAGAGATCAAGGAGAATGAGGATTGAGGAAAGACCATTGGGTCTGGCAATTAGGAGATCATTGGTAAGGTTAGAGAGAACAGTTTTGGTGGAATGATAAGGTCAGCAGTCAGATTGTAAGGGGTTAAGAAAAAAGTGAGAAGAGAGAAAGTAGAGACTGCCTGTAGATTGCCTTCTTGAGGAGTTTAGCTACAAAAGTCAGAAGAGATATAGGATAATACTTAGCAGGGATGGAAGGATCAAGTTAGGTTGTTATTTTTTTTTCAGGAGAAGGTAGATAAGGGTATATTTGTAGGTAGAAGGATAAGCGCCAGCAGAGAGGGTGGGAAGAGAGGGAGCCATACATAGGAGGTTGGAAGAGGGAAGAAAAGATTTGAAAGAGCCATTCTAGAGAGTGAAATAATCAGTTGATAATAGAGATATAGTAATTGAGGGCCCAATTGTAGCATAAATCTCTAGTGGATCTAGTCAGAACAGTTGCATGATTTTCTCTATCTTCATTCAGCAACACATACAAAGGTGAAGGTGAGGAATGGTGGGAATGATCTAACGCAAAAGCTTGGCTGGGAATAATAGGTGCTGGGACTCAAGAGAAGAGAATAATGTAAAGTTGGGGAAATGGGGAGAAAAGGAGAAGGTAGCTAGTGCAGGGGAGATGGTTTGGGAGAGAATTGTGGCATCAAAGGTCATGATATAATGAAGAACAGGATTATAGAAGAGAAGGCAGAAGGAAAAATGAAAAATTAATAAGTCATGGTGAGATAAAGGCATTTTAGAATTCATGAACATGGAGATGGTAAATTGTGGGTGATGACAAAACCAAAGGTATGTCCATCTGTGAGTGTGGCTGAGGTGGGGCAGAAGATTAGCTAATGGGAAGTAAGTTGAGGACAAGGTGTTTGAAGGAGATCAATATGTATGATTAAGTCTCCTAATATGAAGGCAAGAGTTGGGAAAAAAGAATAATTATAATCCAAGGATCAAATTCTTTGAGAAAGGAAAGAGAGTGACCTAAAGGGAGGGGGAGTGCAGTGTCTATAGACAATGGCTACTAGGATTTTGATTGGGTGGTATATATGAATAGCATGAATCTCAAAGGAAAAGAGGCTATTGAGTGATGGAGGAAGGGGTAACTGGAAGTGGCAGGGGGGAAATGGAGCATTCCACTGCCTCAAACAGTGAGCTGAAGAGAGTGAGCAAGGGTCTAGCCAGTGTGGAAAGGGTGGTCAGGGAGCTGTACCATCAAAGAAAAGGCAGCTTTCAGTAAGAACTAGTAATGGAAGAAGCTGGAGAGGAATAGATTCAAGATGAAGGGAAGTTTGTTGTCTATGGACAGGCATTCCAGAGGGCATCAAGGTAGAATCAGGATGAGACTTTGAGGTGGGAGGGTTGGAAGAGTTGAGAATAAGGGATGAGAGTGACGAAGTGTGGAATGGTGTTTGGATAATGGTCTACAGAGTTCAGAATCATTGCAATGTGAAAGGTTTGACTATGTGAGAGAATGTTCATTATTGAGGGGAAGACATCTTTCATCTATATCTTCAGCTGGAGATGGGAGGCCTGAAGTCAAAGAGAGGGCCACTCTTTGCACTGAGGGCTGTCCATATTCCAGTTAGGACATTGAGCTGGCAGAAGGACATGGAAGATGGCTTGTGCTGATACAGTGAAAGTGGTTGTTTTATGGCAGATAGAAGATGCTTGGCTCCTAATAGCCTTTCCTTCAGGCTCACACTATGTCCAGCAGGCGATGGAAGGCTCAGGGCACTAACCCACTTGAGGTCTAAAGTCTTCTCACCTGAGGAGACTGTTATGAATAGCAGCAGCGATAGACTCCCTGCACTGATAATCTCAATAATGTGAGTTTTCCCTCCCTGAAATAAAAATGGCAATCTATCCATGTCTGCCAGTACTGTGTGCCTTCTGGCCATATTCTCCCATAGGTTTGCCATGAGAGGCACCAAAAGAGCACATGAGCTGTTCATTAGTAATCTCTGACTTTTGCAGTAGTCTATCTTCTCTTTCAGTCATGTATTTTTTAATGATACCTTTTACCCCTTTTCTCCTGGAATTCCATATCTAGAATGCATTATAGCCTGTTCTGTCCACCTTGCTTATCAATTCTCTAGCGATTATGATGTTCAGAATACATTGCCGGAAGAACATTAGTGTTAAAAAGAGAAGCATTTGTGTCAGGGAGAAGCTTGGATTTGTTAAAAAGAAAAAACTTTGCAACTTATCAAACATGTCACATTTTAAAAGTGCTTTTCTTACAACAATTCTATGAAGTAAGAAATAATAATAACAATATTAATAGTAATAATAGTTATACTTTAACATATTTAACATATATTGGTCAACTTGCCATCTGGGGGAGGGGGTGGGAGAAGGAGGGGGGAAATTGGAACAAAAGGTTTTGCAACTGTCAATGCTGAAAAATTACCCATGCATATATCTTGTAAATAAAAGGCAAATAAATAAATAAATAGAAAAAATAAAATTAAATCCAAGTCTCCTGAAAAAAAAAAAGTTAATATTTATATAGAACTTTAAGGTTTGCGAAAGGTTTTTGAATGTTAATTCATTTGAATCTTACAACAATCCTAAGAGGTAAATGCTAATTATTATTCCCACTTTACTGATGAGGAAACTGAAACTGAAAGAAGTTAATTGACTTGCTTACAGTCACACAACAGTAAGTGCCTGAGGCAGGATTAGAACTTGTTTTCCTGACTCTAAGTCCAATATTTTGTCCAGTACTAGTGCATGTATAATTATTTCCATTTTGCATTTCAGGAAACTGAGGTCCAGAGAGTTATATTAACTCTTGCAAGTGCCAGACAGCTAGTAAATATCAGTATCAAAATTCGAACACAAAGGTTCTGACTTCAATTCCATCTCTTCCGCTATACCAAAGTCATTTCCCATGATACCCTAAGAGTGTAAAGGCTAGACCTTAAAGATCAGGGTGACAGAAAATATGATGAGAACTAAAACCTCTCTCCCCAACAACTAGTGACTTTTCCACTGTAATTATCTACCATTCTCTTTCTCTTTCCCCTTTTCTTCTCTTCTTACCTCCCTTCCCCCTCTTCTGTCTCTCTTTCTCTCTGTCTCTTTCTCCCTTTATGTATGTGTCTTGCATATATGTATTTATTTTCATTTTTATGTCCTCCATTAGAATGTGGGCTCCTTCAGAGCACAAACTGTTTTAGCTATTCTTTGTACAGTGTCTGATATATAGTAAGTACTTTATAAGTGTTTGTTGACTGATTGACAAATATTAAAGTATTTCCAAGTGGAAACACATTCCAAAGCATAATCAGTTCCCCACACAACATTGTGGCAGTCAGAATTATGAGTAAGTGATTTGAAGGCGTCAGGAAAACTCTTTCTGAATTATCTGGCACAAGTTCTGTAAGAAAAAAAAATCATTCTTTTGGGGCTATCAGTAGTTCTCTGTTAAATGCAAATATCCTTGGGAAGATATCTAGAATTCATTCATTTTGGTCTGGAATCATCCTAAGGAAGAAGCAGAATTGTAAAAAAAAGGAAGTGGGAGATTATTAATTCTTAGCTTCATAGAGTTTTGCTGAACAACAGTTTTCTCTTGCAGCATTTCAATCTGAAGGAGTAGCCAGTTAGGGGTGGAGAGGGTGGGACAGCTCCCATTTCTGAACTCACAATCCACAGGCAAATAGAACTTGCCAAAATGTGAGATGGCGTCCCTATCTATGCCCCTTCTCACACTTTCTTGAACTCTCTGTCCTTGAGTTGGAGCAGAAGACTCTGGAATACAGTGAAATGGCAAATTACTCAACGTAGGATTCCCTTTGGAATAACTAAGAAAATACACCCTATTTCTATGAAGTAAACATGGTCCAAGTTAGAATTCAAAAGCCACAGAGGTGGCTTATCTAAATGTAATAGACAGGGGCAGCTAGGTGGCGCAGTGGATAGAGCACCAGCCTTGAATTCAGGAGGACCCGAGTTCAAATCTGATCTCAGACACTTAACACTTCCTAGCTGTGTGACCCTGGGCAACTCACTTAACCCTAGTTGCCTCAGGGGAAAAAGTAATAGACAAAAAAATCAGATTCAAATCCTACCACTGATGCTTATGTGCCTTGTGGCTTGACTTCCTTGGACCTCAGTTTCCTTATCTGAAAAATGAGGGGGGCTGGCCTTGGAGATCCCTTCTAGCTCAAGATGGCCCTAGGATCTCAGGCTTTGCTTCCCTGATCCACGGCCTTTCTTAAACGAATCATGAAAGATGAAATTGATTGGAACAGGAAGAGGGTAAAAGGGAATCCATGGAAGGCTTATTTATGCTGATAAGGTTTTTCAGGGGCTTGTGGCACAAGAGGCTACCAAAAAAAGACTTAAACTGGTGGCGTGTGTTGTATGTCACCATGCAAATGGTGGAGGAAACAGCTGAGGAAGCTCTGAGGAAGCAAATGTAAGGTTTTCTCTCAGAATCCCAGAGCTGAGAAGGGTATCACAGTTTAACTCACATCTAAATAGGAATTCCTTCAAAACTCTTCTGGTCTCCAGGGCTTCTCAGCACAGAAGTTATTTCATCAGAAGTAATTACATAAAAGCTTGGGGAAAATGAACCAAGGGGAATGGACACAGTTTACTTGGAAAGTCTACCCAATCAAGGAAGATCGATCAATTAACAAACATTTATTAAGTGTCTCTCATGTGACTAATCATCTCCAAAAGGGTTTTGCTTTGTTTTGTTTTCCAGAAGATATGAAAGTTGGCAGATAGCTATCTACTCTTCCGGGGATTTGAACAGTGGTGTTGAGGGAAGCAGGGATGGTAGAGAAAGAGAGAGTTATGGACACACCTCTGTCTTCCAAAGAATCCCTTGCTCAGTAGTAACCAGAGCTATAACTTAATGCCCCAAGGAGCTGAGAAGCTGGGAGTGAGCATGTTTCCTCCCTGATGGAAAGTACTTCTCTTCTAAGGTAACTGCCGTCCTTGAACCTTGACTTCATGTGCTCTGGAGGTGTAGGGTACAGCATTCTTGCTGGATTCTTTGGGCCAGAACTTTCTCCCTCTAAATATGACTGTACTCTTTGTTAGACTGTCCTCTGCTGCCATCTTCTCCCTCCCCATCACACAGCCAAGTAGACTTTTGGCTAGTTATGGCTTTGATGGTAATCATCAATATGGGGAGAAAAGATAAAATGCAGGTTTCAGATTTCTTTCACTTTACACTTGACTCTCACAGAACTTGTATCTGGATTAACAGGAGCAAATTTTAATCACTCTCTGGCTGGCTTTTCCTGCCTTTTTACTCACTTCTGGGTCACCTGCCTCTGCCATCAGCTGTTAACTACTCACAGCATGCGTGTTTGTTCATCCTAAGATTAGCAGGAACAAAATAGACACAGGAAAGTTAATTATGCTTAAGATAGAAGAGGTAAGGGTAAGAAAGGGGAAAATAAAATATTTCTCTATATCCAGAATGCAATAAGTTTTTTGGATCACACACACATACCACTGTTCCCCTCCACCAATGCATCCTAGGAGATTACTTCCTGATTGTTGGGAGAAGGTAAGTATTGCTGTCATGGTAGGCATATGGCATTCACTTAGAATCTCAGAGAATGTAAGATCTAGAGGCAGAAGAGATCTTAGAGGTCACTTAATCTAATCCTCCCATTTTAAAAAAAGGAAACTGAGTCTAGGAGAGAGGGAGTGACTTATTAAGGCTACACAAGTAGTAAATTAGAGTAGTGTTAGCAAAATCACTTCTGCTGAGTGGAAACCCAGGGAGCTATTCACTTTATATTTTTATCCAGAAATCCCTGTAAGACCAGGTGGTCTTCCAGACTCTTAACTAGACACCTCTAGCATTGGGAAACTCCCTCTCACCCAAGGCAGACACCTTTTTATGGTATTAAGTGCCTGCTAATGTGCCAAGCACAGGGCCAAATTACTTTAGGGATACAAAGAAAGGCAAAAGATGATTCCCAGCCCTGAAGAGCTCATAATCTAATCAAGGCTTCTTGAGATATATGTATTTGTGTGTATATGTTTATATTTTGATAACTGTAGTTCAATATAATTATTTTTCTTTGTAATCTGGTTATTTTATTTTTATGCATTTAAAAACATTAATCTGAGAAGGGATCTGTAGACATTAACAGATGATCAAATGGGTCCATGAAACAAAGAACTTCTGGTCTAATTGGTTTGAAAGTTTTTTCCTTACATTAAGCCAAATCCTTTATCATCTTCGGATGCATGGCTCCAAGTTGTGCCCTCTGAGGCCGGGCAGAACAAATCTAACCCCATTTTTATTTCTCCCTCCAATTTACAACAGCCTAAGAATCTATGATCACCCCAGATGCCATATTTCCACAGTTCCCCACGTACAAAATGCTCCTCCTTTTGTGCTTTCATGATGTAAGCAAGCTTGAGGGCCAAGGCTTCTCCAAGAGAACAGGAGCCAATCATTGCAACCCCCTGCTTGGGAGACCCACTGGCCTTCCCAGGCCACCAACTCTTATTTTGCTTCCCATGTCCTTCAGCCTGTAGAGTCTTACCACACCTTACCACCATGCTGCCCCTCAACCAAGCTATATGCAGTCTCCATAGAGATAGATGCGCTGGCACCCTTTACGGGTTTTGGATTTTCCAGTTGACAGCATTAATAAACTTGAGGAAATTACTGAATAGGGCCAAGCCCATCATTAGTTCTCCAATGACTTTGAACACTAGGGTTTCTTTTAAAGTTCTCGGTGGCCCAGCCCAACGTGGCCCCCACCTCCCTAACCCTTGCTGACACCTAAAACTTAGGGAGACATGTAGACAAACATTTTCCCTAAGTCCTTTGATTGTTTCTGATTCCATTTTCATTTTCCTTTTGCTTACTCAACCTCCCTAGCACCTTTGTTGCCTGGTAATAGGTAAGATAGGCAAACAAGGGACTTCTCCTCCAGCCCAAAGGGCCTTTCATGTGAGCGGCCTCTAAGGGAGAGAGCAGCCAGAGAAGCGTGCTGGTCCAGCCTGCTATAGAAACTCTGTAACGTGGTTTGCCCAGCTGGCTGATAACAACCGAGCCTGGCTTTGTAGCTTATTGGCTGACCCTCCTTGAGAGGTCATAGGCCATTGGCAAGCCAGACTAAGGCCCCCAGCCTCCAAACGCTGAAGTGTTTGCAGCAGACCTCCCTACCCCAGGCAGCACTTCATAAATGTCTCTTAACTGACTGATTGCCACCCCCATGGAGAGTGTGAGGGACCTATCAGAACTCTCAAACCAGCTAGATCAGAATGCCCTGAGTGTTCAAGCATCCATTACATGGGGGGAAGGGGGAAGAGGCTAAACAGGGATGAAGGGCCCAGTTAAATTTAGCTCCATACCCATCCAGGAAAAAAAGGCTCTTCCTCTTCTGTCTTCCTTTCCTCTTATTTCCACCTTCCAGGCCTATATCTTGACTAATTCTCTTTCCAGAATCTTCGTGCTACATCCAACCAGAAATGAGATCTAAATGAGCGACACTGAGAGAAGAACCAAGTAGACCTCAAGGCTTAAAGGTCTTTTGGAGTTTAAGCTAAGCTTTGAAGGAAACAAGATTTTAAGAGCTAGAGTAAAGAAGGGAGAACATCCCAAGGATGATGGACTTTCTGTACAATGCCATGGAGTTATGAAATGGGATGTTGTGTGTGTAAGCAAGTTTTGCTAGAATGAAGAGTGAATGAAGGGGAATAATACATCTGGAAAATAAGGCTGGAAAGGCTGTAAAACCAAACAGAAGGATTTTTTTTTCATCCTTTGAGATTAGGGGTTCTTAATCTTTCTTTGTGTCATGGACCTCTTTGGCAGTTTGATGAAGACTACAGATTCCTTTCCAGAGTAATATTTTGTGGCTACTTCATAATGCTAAATTTGAATTAGGGGTCAGTAAAAATAAAAATGTATTTTTCCCATCTAGATTCACAGACCCTCTGAAATCTACTCAGAGATCTATGGTAAAGATCCTTGTCTTAGAAGAAATAGGGAGTTCCTTGAGTTTCTTAAGCAGGGGGATGGCATAATCAAGCCTGTATTTTAGGGATATCACTTTGGCAGCTGTGTGGAATATGTAATGTAGAAGAGAGAAACTGTTTGCAAGGAGATGGCCAGCCAGGTGGCCAAGTGAGTAGAGAAGAAGGGACAGATGCAGTAGAAGAAGATTTGGTGTTAGGATAGGCCATGACATTACGTGGCCTCTTGTCAGAAACAGAGACCGCTAAAGACCCCAAAGATAATCAAGGAGGCTAGCACAATCTTGGACCAGGGAACTATCATAACAGAATAGCAGCATGAAGCCTTCTGACTTCAGGTAAAAGATGAGAATCCCAGGCCTGGGGGCCCAAGCACCATTGGACTAGCTTCTGTTTTGGGGGAAAAGGGGATAACAATCAAACAGAAGCCCAGTGGCTCTTGTTTGTTCAGGCCCAAGAATGTGTCTATGAGCAAAAGAATGAAACATCAGAACAAGAGTAGATACGGTTTTAACTTAGATTCTCCAGTGAAATGGCAGAACTAACAACACCTTAACAATCTAAATCAAGGGAAAGAAAGATAAAAAGAAATTTGTTCCCTAAATAGTGGCAATTTTAGATCTTAAAGCTCTGGTGACTCCTTCTTGCCTCTGGAAGAAACTGTAAAGTAATATGTTTATACAGAATATAAAATCTTTTATTTGGCTTTTAAAACCCTTCACAATCTGACCACAGTTTACTTTTCCAGACTTATTTCACGCTACTCTCCTTCATTCATTCCAGCCAAACAGGCCTATTTGTTAAACAGAAAATTCTATCACTAATCTCCGTGCCTTTACACAATTATACCCTCTGCTGGGTGAGCCCTCACTCCTCAGCTTTGCCTCAGAGAATATCAAATTTCCTCCAAGGGTCAGTTCCAATGCTACCTCCTATAGGAAGACTATTCTGATCCTTCCTACTTTCCATACCTGCTTACTCATGTCCTACCCTCTTTCATTACTCAGTATATATTTTGTAATTAATTTTTAATGTACCTGTCCCTGCCCCACTCCATACCACAGACTAAGTTCTATGAGGGCAAGGAATATTGAATTCCTACTGATCTAGGGAACCAGCATAGGAAAATCTAAAACAAACCATGCTTTTTCTAGGAGACAATGAAAGCTTTGTCCACAAAACCGTGCCAGACAGAAAAAGATGATAGATCCCAATATTGTCCTAGAGTCAGTTATTTATTCAGTTCTTAAGTATGTGCATTATTATCAACCTGAGAGGTTTTAATGGCCTGCCACCTTTGATACATTTACTCAACAAGTATTTTATGCATAATCATTAATGACTATAAAACTTCAGACATGAAAGAATTTTATATATGAAGCTTCCAAAATGCCTCAAACATTCAATCCCCTTGGTAAGGTTTCTTTTATGGAAATGAGAGCTAGTAACAAAGTAATGGGTTTTATTACCATAATAATAACCATTATCATTATTATATCTTCCCACTTGACCATTAGCTCATAACTGCTGGAAAAAAATAAAACTGACCCTAAGAATGAGATAGTTGTTGTTGTTCAATCACTTTAGTTGTGTTTGATTGTTCGCAATCCCATTTGGGGTTTTCTTGGCAAAGATATTGGAATAGTTTACCATTTCCTTCCCCCAATTAGTTTTACAGATGAGGAAACTGAGGCAGATACGGTTAAATGACTTGTCCAGGGTCACAAGGTTAGTAAATGTCTGGAAGAGGCGTCTTCTTGATTCCAGACCTGGCATCCTATCCATTATATTACCTACCTATCTATTTTATCATGATCATTTTATTAATCATAATGGCACTAACAATTTGGTCAATATTAAAAATAATTAAGAATAACTAAAGTTTACAAAGTGTTTTAAATACATTATCGCAACTAATCCTTACAACCTAGGAAGGATCTATATTATTGGACAGATGAGGAAACTGTGTCTGAGAAATAGTAAATGACTTGTTCAGTATCACACAGTTACTGAATGTCTGAGGAAATATTTAAATTCAGGTCTTCCTAACTCCAATTCCAGTACTTTATGCATGAGGAAACAGTGTTAAACGATTTGACTGAGGTCACCTGGCTAGCTTCAGAGTATGGGTGTGGAATGGTGGGAAAGGTGTGAATTTGGAATGAGAAGACTAGGCTGGAATGTGACCTTTGCTAGACCTCAGTTTCCTCACTGGTAAAATGAGATGATTGGACTAAGTAGCTTCTGGGGCTCTTTTTAGCTTCATGTGTAAGAGTCTGTGAATCTCAGGACCGGGACTCCAAACCCAGCCCTGTTTGTGTTCCCCCACAGTGTAGAGTGTGTCCTGCCCTGCCCTGATCTTGGACTAGGAAAGAGAAGGGACATTTCATCATCGTGCATTTTAAGCATAGGATTCTTTATCGCCTGTCTGTAATTCTTGCCCAGAAATCAATGCCAACTTCCCTATGAGCCTCCATTTGAGAGAAATGTTTCATTGATTTTGGTGGAGTCTGGCCACAGATTCATCAGTCCTCCTAGACGATGGTCCCTGACTGATCTCATCGCAATGTTCCTGCCACAGCCCGAGTGTCAGAAATGTTTGATTTCAGGCTGCTAATGAATTGGGGGGTCAATAGGCAATCAGAATGGAAATGAATGGGGCAGCCGCCCCTAAGTGTGCTCATGACACCCAGCCCCCACCTTCATCCTCCTGGGAACCCAGAACTGGAGTAAACAGCCCCTTCTCAGACCTGTGTCAAACCCTGGCAATCTAGCACGGCTTCCTGGACCCTCACAACAGGGAAGGAAGAACACCGGCTCCCAGAGCAAGGGAAAGAAGTCAGTCAGATGGAAAGACCCTCCTTTTTTATATCTCTTTTGATGACCCAATGGGATGGGTGCATTTTTCTTAAATTTCATAATTTTCTTTAATTTTTTTTTTTTTTAGTAAGGCATCTGGGGTTACATGACTTGCCCAGAGTCACAAGTAAGTATGAAGTGTCTGACACTGGATTTAAATTCATGTCCTCCTGACTTCAGGGCTGGTGCTCTATCCACTGCACTGTCTATCTGCCTCCCATAATTTTCTTTATCTACACCCTGGTATGGTTACAGAATTATTCTTGAAATCACAAACTATTGAACATCTCTCAACTCAGTCTCCTAATCTATAAAATGAGGATAATAATAGTATTTCTCTAAAGAGAGCTGTGTGAATAAGCAGACAGAGAGATAAACCCACATATGAAATATTTGTGAGAATGCAGTGAGTATAAACATATATTTATATTTTCTATCCTGTACCTGTCATAGAATATATACACACCCATATATAAAATACTTTGCAAATCTTAAAGTGCTATAAAATTTGTTGTTATTATTACTATTATTATTAGGTATGTGGCTCTGGGTAAATCTTTACTTCTTTCTGCTTTGATTTCCTCATATATAAAGTAAGGATTGTAACAGTATCCTTCCGGAGTTGCAAGAATCAAGCGAAATAATATATATGTAAAGTGATTTGCAAACCTAAAGTTGTATTTAAATATTAGCTACTATTATAAACCTATTATTATTTTAAATCTTCTGGAATAGCAGTCCAGCATTCAAAAAGTTAGGATTATCCTCTAAAAGCATTTGTCAAAGGGTTTTTTGTTTGTTTGTTTTTTAAATTAAGCAAGACTATCATGACCTGGGAAAACAATTGTCTCTAGAGTAGAGGTTCCTCATATTTTTTGGTGTGTGTGTGTCACTGATCCCTTTGACAATCTGGTAACGTGTATGAGTCCCTTTCAGAATAATATTTTTAAATTGCTGAAGGAAGCACTAAGTTTCAGTTACAAGTTAGTGAAAATAAAAATGTAATTTTTTTTCCCTAAGTTCAAACCCCTCCCTTCAAATCTAGGGATTTGGGAGAAGGTCTATGGATCCCAGGTTAAGATCCCATTATCTAGACAAAGGGAGGGAAAGGAGAGAAAAAATAGCAAAGGCAGAAGAAATGGAAGGGAAGATGTGATGATTCTATTACAGGATATTCCTTGAAAATGTGTATAGTGGGGAGTCAAAGCTTCCCTCAGCAAAGAACTTTGAAGTGACTCGGTCTAGCCACAGTTGCTCACTCACTGATCCTCTTTCACTTCTGTGGATGGCTTTTTTTGGGTTCAAAGGAAAAAGAGGCTTTATTATCTTTCACCTTGTCATCTCATTACTAGATAATACTACTATTATTGTGGGGACAGCATTTGAGAATTCATTGACTACTTATCTTTTTCCTAAAACTATTGGAAGGGAAAAATTTTTTCCTACCTTGTGTCATGTCCATCTTCCAATGCCTGGGCTAAACAGGCTTTGTGCTTTGTGGCACAAAATTACAGAATCTCAAAATTGGGAGGGATCTTAGAGGCCATTTAGTGCAATCCGAACTTGAACAGGAATCCCTCCTACTTTATCCCAGCAAGTGGACTCTAGACTCCACTTGGAGACTCTCAATTATGGGGAACAAACTATCTCCTGAGCTGATCCAAACTAGACCCAATGTAGTCTAACCTTCCCCCCGCCCCAGGCCAGTGTTTTTTTTTTTTTTATCACCTCCTTTTCCTTCTTTGAATGTGGGTCAGACATTTTTGTTCCAGTGACTTCAGTGACATCAGTGGCTGATATAGGAAAAGCTTCAGTTGTTGCATTCTGTGACTTGAGTTAACCAAAGGGTGCCCAAAGAGTAAAAATCCTCATTGGGCCAAGGCCCTATAAAAACCCGATAAGCTAGTTTCTATCTTAAGACTAAAATAAGATTTTGGAATCTCTCCTCTGCTGTGGAAAGAGATTACTCTCAGTCATATTTCAAAAGGGCACAACTGACACTGTATAATCTCCTATCTTAACTTCACCTGACCTTGAAATAAAGGTAATAAAATGGATGGGCCAGAGCAGTTGGAAAAACAGATTCAGACAATGAAAAAGAAAGTAGATTTCAAGGAGAATCTCATTACACCGGTCATCTTAGAGTAATGACTAGGAGAGGATTAAGAAGTTGTGCCCATGAACCCATTAGAAATGTTAGCTTTGGAGTCCTCCCACTGCTGACCCCACAATCATGAATGAAACTATAAAGGAACAAAAATCGACTGACCTAAGGCTGAATATGTCCCCAAGTCCCCTAACCCACTAAATCTTGACCACCAGAAGCTATTTAGGTTGATGGGATGCTGCCATCTGATTCCTTCTTTATTGTCTTTGAGCAAAGAAAAAAATAATCTGCCTCCTCTCCACCTCCCAGCCACCATATACCCCCCTTCAGGTAAGAATAAAGAAGCTAAAAATATCTCCAGACAAGATATAGATCTGTTTATCTATTACATGCTGATCAAAAGTTTCCTTCATTCTGTTAAAATACCAATGATTTCCTATACAAAATCAAACAGGTCTGTTCCTATAGACTGAACTGGTTTGATGAGACAGTTTAATTACTGTCTTTGATGCATCTTTCCTGAATACCAATCTTTTCTTAGTTACATGACAAACACACATTAGTGGAAGAATTAATTTTTTTTAAAAGGAACTGAATTAATTGCAGAGGCTCATGGAATCTGTCTTTCCTATTATGCCTTAAATCATTTCCAATGCCATAGGGAGTTCTGAGGGAATGTCCCAAGAATTTTATCTTGCTCAGATTAGAAGAGAAGCTTCCATGTAAGAGGTAAGATGTGAGAATGTAAACTTTCAGAGAGCAGGGACATCGGTTATATTCCCAGTACCTAGAACAATGCTCCTCATATAGTAGGTGCTTGAGAGATTCTTGTGGAGTTAAACACAGTTTTCCATACCCTCTTTTTAAAAATCTTTATTGATGCTTTGAAAAACCCCCCACTACGGTAAACTTTTCAAATGGTTTGCCTGTATCCCCCAATGGAAAATAAAAAAATATATAATTAAGCAAAACAAATATATTATCTGATGACATTATTGTATGTCCTTTCCCCCGTCCCAATTCCCATCCCTTGCAGTTTCCCAGAGTTTGAGTTCCAGGAGGGACAAAGCAGTGGTGATGTAGAATGAGACCTCACTCGTGCGCATTGTCTTTAGGAAGAGCACCCTGCTTTCTAGTTGAGACCCAAAGGCATCGCCAGAGTGAGGGAGAGGCTTAAAGGTGCCTCTGGGCTGTGCAAATACTATTTTTTTTTTTTTTGCTGAGGCAATTGGGGTTGTGACTTGCCCAGAGTCACTCAGCTAGATGCAAATACTTTTTTAGCAAAAGTTGAAAGCCATGATATCACTGGGGTGAGAATTCCAGCTCTTCTTGCAATAGCAGGTTACTTTTCAATTTCTTTCCATCACGGCTCATTTTATAAAAGAGTGAGTGGAATGGAGAACCAGAAGCAGAGAAGTAGAACTTTCCCAGCAAGCTTATTTAATTAAAGTCATCTGAAAATGTAATATTTATCTTCCTCAGTAAATTCTCTCTGAAATTATTCACAGTAAGAGTGAGATATATTGTTAAATCCAAATGAAGTGTGGCCTTTAGTCTGAACTACACACACACACCACACACACGCACAAATACACACACACTACACACACACCACACACACACCACACACACTACACACACACCACACACGCACACATACACACACAGTACACACACATACACACACACACACCACACACCACCACACACACACGCACACACACACACCACACCACACACATACACACATACACACACACACACACACACTACACACACACACCACACACACAACACACACACATACACACACACTACACACACACACCACACACACACACTACACACACACAACACACACACACATACACACACACTACACACACACAACACACACACACACACACACACACACACACACACACACAAAAACCTTTTTGCCCAAAAAGGGCCAGACATGTCCAGTCTGGAAGAGCACAACAACAATACTGTAACATCTTAGAGCACTTTCTCATTTCTTATAGCACTTTCCAAACCAAGACCTCATGTGTATTTTATGATAAATAACTCTGTTAGGGAAGGTAGGAGAGATTATTAACCTCCTTTACAAATGAGAAAATAGAATCATGAATAGTGCAATGTCATCCAAGCAAATTAGTGACTGAAGGGAGTGCTCTCTCCATTTAATTACCGTGCCTGAAATCTCAGGTCAAGATTTTGAGACCGATCCCCACAGATTTTATATAGAAGCTCACTGATTTACTGCAGCATGATTGTGGAAAAAGTTTGAGCTGCTGCCTCAGCCCTGCCTCCCTCTTCATTTCCCTCTTGCTTTTTCCATCCCCCTGGCCCTCTCTCACACGTCCTATACATAATGCACACTTCACCTCCATTGATAATTTTCCCACTTCTTTTGTTGATGGAAGGTCTGTTTTTCTTTCCATTCATCAACTGTGGCGTCTCCCAGTGCACTTCTCTGATGGAAGGCCGAACTTCCCACAAGCAGGCATCCAGCTGGGGAGCCTGCCATCTACAGACCCTAATTGCTCACACTCACCCACTGCTATCTCTGACATCATGTAGCATCAAACAATTTGTAGGTTAAACATGCAAAGGCCCACACGGTGCAGAAACCTCCCATTGTCTGTTACATACCAGGCTGGCCTGCATAGCGCAGCACTGCTCTTTGGAGCATAGATGCAAATTCTTTGGAGGCTCTGGAAGGGAAATTTGCAGGATTCAGCTAATAATCTTTCTCCCCAGGCTTATGACTCTCATAATCTTAGCCCAGTGCTGGCACACAGCAAGGGCTTAATAAATGCTTTGTTTGTCTAATATGCTTTAAGATTCTGAAATCTGACCCCGTCATCCCAAACTTCTTTCCAATACCCCTTTTTTAGGGGAAACAACCTGGCTCTCTTTTATATTCTATTCATAGGACTACCCCCACCCTCAAATGTTTCTTATTAATACTCATCAAAGGGGGAAACATTTTTAAGGAATTAAATTCTTGTGGCAGTCCAAAGCTTTTATCTTGTCAATAGTTCCTGAGAAATGAATTAAATTTGCATAGAGCCTGAATTATTCTCTCCTGAGTTTGGGGGAGAAAGGGGCAATAAAGCTGCAATTAGATCTTATGGAGTCACACAGCTCAAGAAATAGGTGTTTAGGCTAGAAGGCTTCAGATCTGCCAAATAACAACAATAACTAGCATCAATATAGTGCCTACTATAAGCACTTTACAAATCTCTCATTTGAGCATCACAACAACCCTGGAAGGTAGGTACTATTATTCCCATTTTACAGTTTAGAAAACCGAGGCAAATAGATGTTTAGCCATTTGCCTAAGGTTGCAAAGCTAGTGTTTGAGGCAGGATTTTGAGCTTAAGTCTTCCTGACGCCAGACCTAGAGCTACATCAACCAGCACGACTGCTCAATGACTACAATAATCCCTAATTTCTCCCCTCTCCCCTTTTTCCTTTCTTCAGAATTTCAGAATTGGAAAGGACATTGACATAGCCAAATAAACATCCCTTTTAAAGAGCAATAATGCAGCTTTTGTAGACCTCCAAAGAGCAAAGAAAGAAAAGAATATTTCTAAAGGAAACTGGCTTTGGAGCATGTTAGAATTACTACTGCTGCTTCTGCAGTTGCTACCATCACTACCACTATTACCACTAACACCATCACTGTAATGTTCTGTTGTTCTCACCTTGTAATCCTAACACATCACCACCCACTATACTACTGTCACCACCATCACCCCCTTTACTATTACTAATCACTACCACCACTGCCACCTCCACCACTACTACTAACACCACTACTATTACTACCACTACTAGTACTACTACTACTACTAGTACCACTACTACCATCACTACCACCTCCACTACTAGTACCACTACTACCACCACCACCATCATCTCTACTAGTGTTGCTACTACCACTACTATTACTAAACATTTATGTAGCACCCACCAGGTGCCAGATGGTTGCCACTAAGACTAGAAAATGCAGCCAGGAGTACCCCAGGCTGGGCAGGATGGTGATGGGCCCTGACTTGCAATCATTCAGCATTGGTCTTCCTAAAAAGATCTGAAAGTCTTTTCCAAGAATTAAACAAGGCAGAGAAAGACCCTGAATGACAACACACACACACACACACACACACACACACACAAACACACACACACACACACACTGTACAAGCCTGAGAATAGTTTACCAACTTGAGTTCCATTACCAGCTCCTCAAGAGCCCCTTTTCTTTCATGGCTGGTACTTAATTCCAACTCCAGTCAGAAAGCATAAGCTGGGCCCCCCAGCTTGATTCCCATGCTATTCTTTACAATTTTGCTCTCAGGATTTTTTTCTCAATTGCTTTATTCTCATCTCTCTTTAGCTATGCATCGTTTTTTCCCCTTCTCTTTTATCCATCTTTCTCTATGTCTCTTATTTTTATCTGTCTAACTCTTCTCCTTTTGTCTCTGTTTTACTGTTTCTTCAGTGTCTTATTTTCTCTTTTTCTTTCTCCTCTCCATTTCTGTCTCTATTTCTCTGTCTCTATTCTATGTCTCTCTGACTCAGTGTATCTTCTCTTTCTCTATCTCCTCTGCTTTTATCATTCTCCTTCCCTTCCTCCCTCCCTCCCTTCTTTCTCTTTTCTTTTCCTCTCTCTTTCTGTTTCTCTTTCTTTTTTCTCTTTTTCTCTCCTCCTCCTTTCTCCCCCTCTATCCTCTGTGTAGGTCTTTCTCTCTTTGCTGTCTTTTTCTCTGTCTCTGTCTGTCTCCTTTGTCTCTCTCTCTTTTTGTCTGTCTGCTTGTCTGTCATTTCTCATTTCTGAGCCTTGTCTTGCTGCTTCCCTGTATTCCTCACTCACCTGAATCCTCTATGGCTACCCTGGCAAAGATGGAGATTTTTTTTCTCCCTTTTTCTCATTGTGAAATGCATACACACAATCCCCACCCAGCTCCTAATGTAAATATGACCTTTCTGATATTCATTATCAATTAAAGGAACAAATCCCTGTCTCAGTGTGTGCTCTGAGCAGCACAAGAGACCTTTCCAAGCGAATAGCACAAAAGGGCCTTTCAGACTGGCTGCTAGATTATTCTCCTCCCCAAGGACCCTGTGGGTGGGTGGGTGAGTGGGTGAGGGGCAAACAAACAGAGACAAATTTGTTTTTGAAGATCATCTGAAGTTATTTCACTTTTCCATTATCCAGGTTGCAAATTTCCAGTTAATCACAATAATTCTGGTGATATTCAAATCAAAGCTTGAGTTAGGAGAATAATTTTTTCTCTTTGGATTTCCATTTTCAGTATCATACCTAGATCATTAGCCAGAGACTTTTCACCTAGGTTCTTTTTTTTCCCCTCCAACACCTTGTTCACTCTAGTGACAAGAATAGTCGCCATCTCTGGCTTGGTTTGACTCAAGAGTTGTTCTCTAGAACCATTGATCTAAAAGCTAGAAGTGAAGATGATCACAGAATGGATCACTCTCAAGGTGGAGACCTCAAAACCTGGTCTTGCAAATAATTGTGTAGTGTGTGTGTGTGTGTGTGTGTGTGTGTGTGTGTGTGTGTGTACGCTTCAATGTCTTACATAGTCTGTTTTAATTCCATATCATTGTGTATTTTGGCCCTTGGGTTCTTTAATGAATTTAGCCTACTGTAATGAAAAGAGCTCTGTATTTGAAGTCAGAAGTCAAATCTCAGTACTGCTAGTAATAAGTTGTATAATTTTGATCATAGCCTCTCTGGGTCTTAATTTCCTTATTTGTAAAATATGGTTAAAGATGATCCATAAGATACTTTCCAGTTTTAAATTGCAGGCTTCTATGGCATTCTCTGTACAAATACTAAGCCATGTAAAAGAGTAAGATGTGACCAAAGAAAATAAAATGTTCTTTATTTAAAATATATTGATTCTGTTAATTAAATAGATTTTAAAAGAAAAAAAATCAGAGAAGGAAAATTCTATAATTTCTATTCAGCCATAGGATCAGCCAAGTCCACATTCTCCAAGGCTCTTGTTCTTAGCCAGCTCTTCCCCTTTCCCCCATCCCTTTACATCTCCTTGTCCCCCTGGGTTACTACTCAGAGGATACTAGCTCTTGCCTGCAACTCACATGCTCAGAGTCCCTCCCCAGATGCCCAGGAGAAGGAACAAAAGGTAACAGATAGGGAAGTGATAATATCCCATGCTCCCCAACCTCCCTCCTCAAGTTTCTGTGAGCCGGAAATCAGGACTCATGTTGTGGCTGCTGTGGGTTCAGATTCGATCATTTGTTTTTTTCTTCACATCTCCTATGTGCCAAGAGCAAGAGATAATTCCACCAGAGCGGGGCAGGGTTAACTTACTTGGACAAGCACTAGAAGGGGGTGGAAGATTGGAAAAAATGCTGCACTTGGAATCCCAGGACTTGAGTTCAAATTCTGCTTCTGCCACTTATCTTGAGCAAAAATCACATAAGCTCTTTCAGCCTGTTTTTTCATCTGTAAAATGAAGGAGTTTGTCTTCATGATATGCATATATATATGTATGTATGTATATATATACATATAGAAAACACATATGTATGTGTGTGTGTGTGTGTGTATTTCTATAGGGCTTTCAATTTTTCCAAGTTCATTCCCTACAATGGGTGTTTGAAATATATCAATTATCTTTAAGGTTCCCTTTCAAGCACTAAATCCTATGTCTTTATCTCTCTCTGTCTCTGTTTCTGTCTCTCCCCCTCAGTTCCCCCTCTGGCTGGTTATCTGTATCTCTATCTGTTTCTTTTGTCTCTCTCTCTTTTTGTCCATCTGCCTGTCTTCTTCTCCATACTCCTTATACTTCTAAGTCAAAAGGTTCAGACTTGAAAGGGACTTTAGAAATAATGATTCCCATAATTAATATTTATCTTTTTCATTTAAGCTCCCTAAAGTTGAAAACTATACTAAAACTTTTGGGGCACTATATAGTGTTTTAAATTTAGCTTGTCTAATCTGAACCTCATAAACAATCCTATGAGAAAAGTACTATATGTATTATTATCTCCATCTTATAAATACAGAAACTGAGGCTCAAAGGCTCAGAACAGTTGAGAAATTTGTTCCCTAATTGTGGATCTATGTGAAGCTCTGGGACCCCTTCTATCCTCTCTCTAAACTTTTTCACTGTTGATATGTTCAACTTCCTTGGGTTTATCTGTCAAAAATCTAGTCCTGGTTTCTCTCCTGAGCTTCCAGTGCCTTATCACGAACCATCTTTTATTTCCAACTGGCTATGCTACAAGCAATTCAGACTCAACACATTCAAAAACATAATTTCTTCCAAGATTCTCTCTCTTCCTCATTTCTCTATTGCTACTGATGGTTCCACTATCCTCCCCCATGACTCAGTTTTACAGTCTCAATATCATCCTCCACTGCTCACTCTTTCTTAGCCCTCATATCAAATCAGTTCTCGTATCTTGTCATTTCTGCTTCCATATTATCTCTCAAATATGTCCCTTTGCTAAATCCACATAGTCATTTCTCCAATCTAGTCCTTAATCACCTCTAATCTGGGTTTACTGTAACAGAATTCTACTTTCCTCAAGTCTTTCTTCACTGCACACAGCTGCCAAAGTGATTTTTTAAAAAATGCCAAGTATAACTAAGTCTTTCTTCTACTCAACAAACTCTAGTGGTTCCCTATCACCTCAAGGTGCAAAGATTAACTTCTCCAAGCATTTAAAGCCTACCTTGCCACTATTCTTACATTTTACTCCATTTCATGTGTCTGATAATCCAATCAATCTGGGCTTTTTACATTTCTCATATATTCAGTTTCCCATTCACGCCTCCACTCTGCCCATCCCTCAGGCCTAGTATATAATATTCTCTTATTTCTGTCTCCTGGAATCTCTATTTTCCTTGAAGACTCATCTCAAGTACCACTTTCTACATGAAATTTGTCTGGTTTCCCCAACATCTAGTACTCTCCTCCCAAATGAGTATCTGTCTTTTATCTATCTATCTATCTATCAATCTATCTATCTATCTACATACCTACCAACTTTATATCTAACATATATGTATATATAGATATATACCTTGTATTCAACATATATATGTATATATATATATATGTATATACACACACATATACATATCTACCTACACAATATATGTGTTTTGTTTCTTCCAATAGAATGGCAGGAACTGTTTCACTTTTAAATTTATATCCCCATTTTTTAGTTTCCAGAGCATGGCAGGTAATTAATAAATATTTTTTTGATTAGTTGCCCATAATCATTCAGATGATGTCAAAGATGGAATTTGAACCCAGATCATTTTTAGTAGAATTTTATTATTCCAACTACATGTAAAGATAATTTTTAACATTTGTTTTTGTAAAATTTTGTGTTCAAAAATTTTCTTCCTCTCTTCTTTAACTCTCCCCTCCCCAAGACAGCAAGCAACCTAATATAGATTAAACATGCACTACTTTAAACATATTTCCATATTTGTTATATTATGCAAGCAAAATCAAACCAAAAAGGAAAAAAATAACATGAGAAAAAAAGTAGACAGACAAAAAAGGTAAAAGTTCTATGCTTTAATCCACATTCAGTCTCTATAGTTCTCTCTATGGATGAGGATGGCACTTTCCATCCCAAGTCTACTGGAATTGCCTTAAATCAAATCATTGTTGAAAAGAGCCAAGTCCATCATAGTTGATCATCATATAAATCTTGCTGTTACTGTGTACAATGTTCTCTTGGTTCTGCACATTCACTCAGCATCAGTTTAGGCTTTTCTAAAATCAGTGTGCTTATCATTTCTTATAGAACAATGCTATTCCATAACATCTATAACATACTATAATTTATATAGCCATTCTCCAACCGATAGGCATCCACTCAGTTTCCAGTTCTTTGACACTACAAAAGGGACTCCTACAAACATTTTTGCTCATGTGGATCCTTTTCCCTTTTTTATGATCTTTTTGGAATACAGGCCCAGTTGTAACATTATTGGATCAAAGAGGACGCACAATTTGATAGCCCTTTGAGCATATTGAGCCCAGATCTTCTGACTCCAAGTCCAAGAGATTCTAATCTCTTCCACAAAGCTCCAATTCTGTTGCAGTCCCCAATGATCCCTACTGTGTCTGCCGGTGGAGGAAGTTAATAAAAATGGAATCAGAAAAATGTCTCACCTTAGTTTTTTCCTCTTATCCTCCCAATGTCATCTGTAGACCTCATTCTAAGACTTGCTTGAATCTTTGGGTTTTTTTTCTTCAGCAAAAATGAGCATCACAGTGAGAAAAGTCCTAGACACTATTCCTCTGTTTCACATCCTCGTCATAGCCACAGGTTTAATAACGGGTTCCAGAGAAGTCATAATTACCCAGCATCCCATGGATCCCCACGTGTGGCTTGCCATCCTAACCACACCCGTATGGACCATGTGCAGTCCGATGGAGACATGCTGGGCACATTATAGTTTCATGTTCAAGCATGGAAGTTTTCAAAGTCTGTTTCTCATTCATAAAAAATAAATTAAAAAAATTACACACCAGGACCAGAGAATGAAATGTAAAAGGAATAAGTCTGCTCTGTGTTGCAGACAGCATGTATGAGAAAGGAGGCAGAACCCAGAAGGGGTTGAGATGGGCAAGAGAAATCAGATCCGACCACTGCAGTTGTTAGAAAAATCAGCTTTAGATTCTAATTTTCCTAGCTGGTGTGCTGAGCTTACCACATTTGTTTTCATTACATTTCACTGACAGCAAATAGCTTCTCAAAACACCACCATACTGGGAAGACATTTTTTAAAAGTTTCTTTTTCCTCCTCCAGCAAAACAACCATCACACTTGGTTAGTGCAAAGAGTCAGAAAGTCTTTCTTCTCCTTCATTTCAATTTCCAGTCTACAACATAATGAGACTCCCAGGCTGGAGACATATTTCTGGACTGAAATCTCCATCATACACTTTTATTTAGAGCTGTTAATGCCAGGCCTTCTGTAATATCTTTTTGCAGTACGGGGACACTCCATCCACCCCAGAATTCAATCTACAGCTTTCTTTAAAATAATAGGGAAATCTACCTTGAGTCCTTAACCACAGCTAACATTAGCACATGAGGTAGATTGGCAGTTTGGTTCAGTGGACCGGGAGCCAGAAAGAATCTACATTCCTCCTGTCCCATCTGCTACTTGCTGCTCCCATGACTCTGGGAAAAATTACATCTCTCCCCCAATCCTCAGTTTTCTCATCTGAAAAGATGGGTGCTGGACTGGATAATGTCTAAGGTTCCTGATAGATCATTATCTTATCATCTCAAGGCTTTGCAATCCCTGCTGTCAGCCTTTGCTTGGGTCTAAAGAGTAGGTGAACTCTAGTGACACTGTGAGGTAGTTTAGAGGCATTGCAAGAAGGGACCTAGAAGAAAAGCATCGGGAAGCCTGTCTTGCTGTGATTAAAAAAAAAAATGTCTATTTTGCAAATGCTGCCTCTTCCCCCAACACCTCCAGCACACACATAAAACATCGTACAGACTTACAGAGGCACATACATATCGACAAACATGCAAAAGAGACAGGGAATTGTCTCTTTTTTGTCATTGCTTTTAGCAAACATAACTGAAACCTTGTTTGAGACACAGCTTTTTAATTTCTTTGATCAGATATAATTCCTTCTTTATTTAATCTGATTCCATAATGGGGAAGGAGGAGGTCAGAAAGTTAAAGGGAACACCAGAAATCATGCTAGCCATCCTTCTGCTGCTAGATGTACAATCGTACATCTCTCATTTTCTCTGTCTCTGTCTGTCTGTCTCTGTTTGTCTCTCTGTCTCTCTCTCTCTTTCTTGTTGTTCTTCCTTTCCTCAAATCTCTACAGAAAACACTGATTTCATGGTCCCCTATTTGGTAACCTTAACCTATCCATCAATTCACCTGTTAATTCATCTAGCCATTTATTCAACAAGCATTTATTCAGAAATTTAAAGAGCTCATCCAACTCTTCTCTCTCCTGACCACCCACCAAGATTGCCTCTCCACTATATCAGCTGTGAAGGGAGGAGAAGGTGGAGAAATACCTTTCTAGTTCTTAGATGGTATCTGGGAAAAGGGTCCTCAGATCCCTCATCCCTAATCCCAGAGATTAGAGATCTCCTATCTCTATCTCCTATCACAAGAAATACTGTATATAGCATGCTTTGTAAACCTTACACTGGCAGCGAGGTGGCACAGGGGATAGAGTACCAGGCCTGAAGTTAGGAAGACTCATCTTCCCAAGTTCAAATCCTACCTCAGACATTTACTAGCTGTGTGAACTTGGGTAAGTCACTTAACCTTGTTTGCTTCAGTTCCCTCATCTGTAAAATGAGCTGGAGAAAAAAATGGAAAATCACTCTGGTATCTTTGCCAAGAAAATCACAAAGATTCAGACACAACTGAAATGATTGAACAACATTTATCAAGGTATATGACAGAGTTTGTAGCAAAGCTAACATCAACAACTTACTTTTTCCTGGAGACTTAAAGATTTATAGAATGCTTTCCTCTCTCCAGAACCAGTGTAGTCCAGCAGTTAGAGAGTCAATTCTGAAGCCAGAAAGACTAAGATCTTGTCCTATTACCAGTACAGATCTGACACGTGACTCCCGCAAGTCATCTAACCTCTTGGGACTTGACAAAACTTAGATTCCAAGTTACAAAGAAAAGTGAAAATGATGACCTGCACTGGTAGAGAGAATTTCTTCTCCGGGGAGCTATCTATGCTGATAAAATCACAAGTTCAGTCTCTATCCTTTACATATAATAACCCTGTAAAGTAAATAATATAGATATTTTTATCCTTTTTTTTCTTTTTACAGGTGCAGCTGAGCCTCAGAGGAGTAAAGTGACTTGAGTAAGGTGACACCGCTAGTAAACATTAGAGCTAGAATTTGAATCCATATTTCCTGATTTAAAAATCTATGATTCTTTCCATGACACCTCCCTGCTTTCCCACATGGTATCATGAAAAGAGTGCTAAAGATTGCATTGTAGATCACCTGTGACGAGCCCCAAAGGGCACCAGCTGGCCACAAAAAAGGACACAGAGCCCCACCAGCACAATGCATCAAGAAACTATAAATCAGCGTCTGGCAGGAAGTCCTACAGGAAGAAAAACACCCGGTGTTAAGAAAAGTCTATGTGTGTGTAGTAATTAGACTACAAGCTTTATTCCATCCTTGCTGAAATGGAATATTCCCTGAGCTAAAAGTTCATCAACCAATTGACCTGTAAATTCTTTCATTCTGGAGAAGACATTATGAATATAGGCAGCTCTGTTAGCCAGGGAGACACAACCTGGTTAAGTGTATTAGGTCATTAGCATTTATAATCACTGCTCCTGAGTAAGCCAGTGAGTAGTGGAGGCACTTTCCCTGCTATTACAAGTTTCTGGCTTTCTCCAGGAGCCACACTGGGGAAAAAAGGATTTTAGAGCCAATCATTTGTTATAGCAGCAAATGCATCTTGTTTGTACCCCAAAGCAGATTTGTCCATGTAAACCAACACTAGCTAAGAAATGACTCACTTAAAAAAAATCTCTTGCTAACTCCTAGGCACCTACTTCACCTCTAGCCTTTCTCTCGGTGCTCTGTGTTCATGAACCCCTTGAAACCTGATCCATGATCATTCCAGAGTATAAGTTTGAATAAGCTAAGTAAATCTAGCGTTTCATAGGGGCCTTTTATCCCAAAAGGGAGAAATCACTTCATAAGGGACTTCAGAGCATAATATTCTCAAAGAAACAAAGAGTCTCACAAGAGGGTCATGGGAATTAATTATCACTGACCATATTTACATAACTTGGACCAGATTTAATTATATAGAAACTCTTCCCACAGAGACTAAGCCTCCAAAACCCTGGGGATCAGCATGCACACTCTGGGATGTGCAACTGAATCTCTCGAGGCTTTTCCTGATTTATGTCCACCTTATTCTTTTCCTTGTAATAGCCACCAGTTGGGAGAGTCCCTTCTCTCTCCAATCTATTCTTTATACAGCTATCCAAAGAATCTATCTAAAGCACAAATTGCACCATTTTATAATCCTGCTCAAGAAATTTCAATATCTCCCTATTGCCTTGAGGATGAGATACAAATCCCTCATCCTAGCATTTAAAACCTTTCACAATTTGGCTCCTATCTACTTCTCTAAGTTTGTTGCACAATTCCTCACCTTCATGCGCTCTGCCATCCAACCAAAGAAGCCTGCCCTGCTGTTCCCTGAACTTGGTATTCATTTCTCACATCAGTGTATTTGCACAGGCAGTATCATTTCATTGACGGTAAGTCACCTAGCATGTGCTCTTTTTCTATAATTCTGGGTTAGATCTTATCAAAAATCTTTCTAGTTTCCTTCCTCCTTCAGTTATCAATGAATACTGATCTATTTAAATGTGATATTCCCCTGTAAGCTCTTTCAAGTTAGGGTGTGAGTTTTTGTTTTTATCTCTCCATCAGTAACTCCAGTCGTCCTGATCTTTATCTGGCCACTGGACCCAGATGGTTGTGGAGGAGAAAAGGAGCCTGGTAACTTTGGACACCCTCCTTCTCTCAAGTCCAATGTTGTGATGTGATGTTATGGTCCTCTTCGAATGTGACCGTACCTAACACCCAGCATGGGACACCAGAGAGATGCTTAATAAATGACTATAGGGTGGTTTGGGTTGGGTCTCCCAAAGTGTACTCAGCATATTTAGTGACTCAGAATTGTGTCTGTGTGATACAGAAATAATTCTTTTTTGTATATCTAGTCAGAGTATAATCTTACCAAAGGGACTATTAAGTGAAACTTAGCTTTCACAAATTGATTGGTGCAGTGATACTTCTACCCTTTCCTGGCTCCCATCACAACCTGGCCAAATTTAATGGTAGGTTTTCAGTCCTTTTGATTTCTCTTCAGTTTCTGAATCTGTCAGTATCTTTCCTCCTTGATACTCCAATTTCTCCAGGTTTGGGGGGTACCACTGTCTCTTGGTTTTCCTCATATCTATGTCACTGCTCCTTCTCGGTTTCTTTTGCTGGATCTTCATCCACAGTGTATGTGGGCCCTCTTTTTTCCTCTCTCTATGCTACTTCATTTGATGATCTCATCAGCTCCCATGAACTTAATTATAATTTTTATTTTAAAAATTCTCAAATCTTCCTCTCTTGCCCCAAACTCTCTGCCATCCCTATTAGAATTCTTGAACCAAGTAGACATTGTAAATTCAACATGTTCAAAACAGAATTCATTATTCTTCCCCCAAAATTCTCTCCCTTCCAAAGTTTCTTATTATTTTCAAAGGCACCATCACCTCCCAATCTCCCAGCCTTGCAACCTAGGGGTCATCCCCAATCTTCACTATCTCTCGTCCCCATATCCAATCTTTAGTGAAGGCCTGTCAATTTCATCTCTGCATTATCTCCTGAATGTGCCCCCTTCTCTCCACTGACACTGTCTGGTTCAGGTTTTCATTTCCTCATGTCTGAGCTATTACAATAGCCTGATGGTTGGTCAGCCTCCCTCAAGTCTCTCCTCACTGCTATCCATCATCCAATCAGTCCTCTGATTTTTCTTAAAGCACAGGTCATACCCCTCCCCTACTCAATATAACCTCGAGGATCAAGAGCCAAATCTTATTTGGCATTCAAGACCAATACCTGAATAATTAATACTTCTCTTTCAGTCTTCTTATACCTTACACCCCTACCCCATGTCGCTTCAATCCAACAACACTGGTCTCCTTCCTGTTTCCTAAACAAGTCACTCCATCTTGGCTCTGGGCATTTTCTCTGATGTCTCATTTCTCTGATGTTTGAAACTCTCTCCCTCCCCATCTCTGCCTCTTAGCTTCCAGGTCTCCCTAACTTTCCTTCAAATCTCAGCTAAATTCTCACCTTCTATTAGAAACTTTTCCCAGTCCCTCTTACATTGATGCCTTTCTTTTTATTGATTACTTCCTTTTTATCTTATATATAGCTTGTATATTTTTATTTATACGTTGGTTTTCCTCCTAGATTATGAGTTCCCTGGAAGGCAGAATCTCACTTTTGCCTTTCTTGTGTCCTCATTGCTTAACCCACCTGCTTGCCACATAGTAGGCACATAAAAAGATGACTAATTATTTGTGATGTTTACAGCCCCCAGAGGAATAGCTCCACAGACATTTTCAGCTTAGCTCTTGTGGGCTTCATTAACTATATTTTTTTCTCCAAGGAATCAGTCCATCCTCAAGTTTCTGACTGTTTTATAGGCTTCTGCACAATGCAGATGCACAAACCAAAGCCAATTCCTTCATCTTTTCCATGTTCTTATGGTACAGTGTGCAATAATAATGTCTTGATATCAAGCAAAGTTTCATCCAAGGAATTTCCTTTCACCACTTTGTTATTTGGACTCAGACATTACTTATTATGGATAAATGCCCTTAAATCCATTTTTATTTGACATCATTTTGCACTAAAGCTCTGTATGTGTGTTTATAAACATGTAGATTTGGGTATGGATGGATAGATGAATTGTTGGGAATTGATAAATTACACATTATGCTGGGCATATATTTAGACAGAGATATCTAGACACCATGTCTCACATACCATCTCATAAATACACCCACCCACACCCAGGCTAATGCCTAATTTTACTGACCTGTCATTTAAGAGAATGAATGTGTCTGTTAGCATGACACGACTAGCTACATTGACTTCTCAGCAATAGTCTTATCAAAAAAGGATTCATGACCTCTTTGTATACTACTCCACCACCTAGGCAATGAGTTTAAGGATGGAAAAATCCATCTTTTCACATATCTAAGTTCACCTACCTTGTTCACCTTCGTGGATCTTCCACTGCCCCCCTCAGAAAAGCTTCCTAACTCCATTTTTGAGTTGACACAAATATAAATGAACTTGGAAGCTAAAGGGAGACATTTCTACTGACCACTCATTACAGAATGATAATTACAACGATCAGAGAGGTTAACCAGATAGTGAAGTTAGTGTTGTATGCTTGCCTCAAAATGAACATTCAGCTAAAGTGTAGAATTGACCTCCCCAATTCATGGCCCTGCATCCCAGTAGCACAAATTCATACTAATTGACAATAGGGAAGTGTCGTGAAGTTTGGGGATAAAATACCCAGCAGAAATCAAACAAACTATATACTTTGATAGAAGCCACATCTATAATTGTATAATAATAGGCAGCATGTGTGTGTGTGTGTGTGTGTGTGTGTGTGTGTGTGTGTGTGAGAGAGAGAGAGAGAGAGAGAGAGAGAGAGAGAGAGAGAGAGAGAGAGAGAGAGAGAGAGAGAGAGAGAGAGAGAGAGAGAGAGAGAGAGAGAGAGAGAGAGAGAGAGAGAGAGAGAGAGCTTGATGGAGACAGAAAGAACTAAGTCATCAGAATAGCTACATAAGCAGTACTTTGTGTGCCCATTGAAGACAGTCTTTCTATTTAAGAACCAGCATCAGGGAATCCTGTAATGTTGGCAGTCTGATTAGCTATCATTTTTACTTTCTGAAACAGGTTATTGAAAAACAGGAATACATAAGATTTCCTACTGAAAATGCCTTATAAGACCATATATCCTAAGGAATTTCCCTCCTTAACTATCTCAGATTCATTCATTTATTCTAACATTTATTAAGTCCCTACTATGTGCAATACATATGAATGAAATAAAAAATAAAGAAAAGAAGATCCTGGCCCTCCAGGAGTTTACAACCTAGTAGGGGTAGCTAAGACTTGTATACAGAAAAATAGAATAAAAATTAGATCAGGCTTTTTAAGCTTTTTCCACTTTCAACCCCTTTTTATCTGAGAAATTTTTAAATTATTCCAAGTTATAGGTATATAAAATAGATATACAAATCAAATGTTTACTTATAATAAATCATAATTTTTCAAACCCTACTTTCAGTTATGAGATTCTATATGGGGTTGTGACCTATAGTTTAAGAAGCTGGGAATTAGACTATGATAATATGCTTAATAGAAGTATAAAGTGCCATAATAGCAAATGAAGGTGGAAAATCCCTATCTTAACTGATGTATTGTGTGAATTCCATTAATTGCTCTGAATCAGCACATTCAGGATTAAGCCTTCCCTTTTTTCCTTAGGAGTGTAAGGAACTCAGAGAAAGTACCTAAATACTCTGTATAGTAAGATGCAACTTGAAGTGAAGGGATTGCTAGGAGTCTCTAATTAGAGTAGCTTCAGATTAAGATAACCATTCTCTTATCCAAGAATGTGAATTAGAGACTCTTCTCATAGATCATCAAGCAATAACTGATCTTTTCAGCAATACCAGAAGCAAGGCTGAATGAGACTTCACTTTCAACCTTCATCCTGATGTGGCTAAAGGCATTCAAAAGGCACCCTGATAAAATACTAGGTCTGGAGTCAAGAAAACTTGATTTCAGATCTAGTCTCAGACACTAATTGAATGATCTGGAGGAAGTCATTTAACTTCTGAGTGTTTCAGTTTCTTTAACTATAAAATGAGGATAATAATAGCACCTATGTCCCTCGGTTAAGGTGAGGATCACATGAGATAATATTTGCAAACCATTTTGTAAACTTTAAAGTGCTAAGAAAATGCTAGTGAGGATGATGATGGAGATGATGCCTACTGGTAATTTAGATGAATTATCTTCCAGAAAAAGTTCTGCTTTCCATAGATTTGTATGGTGATTTATGACCTTGTAACCAAGAGAGGCTCTTAGACTCATTTTCTACCTTTTTAAAGGTGCTGCTGACCTCTTATTTTACAAAGCCAAGAGAAAGATGTGGTACATGGTTGTTTGTTTTTAATAAAAGCAACACAAAAGGAAGAAGTTTGTCACCTTGATTCATAGCTGGAATAGGCTAGAGTTGAGACATGATGATCAAGCAGAGGGTATGAGTACACCTTTCTAGCAAGGACCTTCTTTTTTCATGGTATGGAACTGTGATTTCTTTTTTTTTAATAATAGTGTTTTTTAAATTTTCACAATACATGCAAAGATAGTTTTCATCATCCACCATCCTTTCCCCCACTCCCCTCCCCTAGACAGCAAGTACATATTTCCACAATTATCATGCTGCACAAGAAAAATCAGATAAAAAAGGAAAAAAAATGAAAAAGAAAATAAAATGCAAGCAAACTACAATAAAAGGTGAAAATACTATGTTGTGATCCACATTCAATCCCCACAGTTCTATCTCTGGATGCAAATGCTCTCTTCATCACAAGTCTGTTGGAATTGGCTTGAATCACCTCATTGTTGAAAAGAGCCAGGTCCATCAGAATTATCATCACATAATATTGTTGCTATGTAGCATCAGTTCAGGTCTCTCTGAAGTCATCCTGCTGATCATTTCTTAAAGAACAATATTCCATAATAGACACATATCATAACTTATTTAGCTTTTTCCCAACTGATAGGTATCTACTCAGTTTCCAGTTCCTTGCCACTATAAAAAAGGCTGCCACAAACATTTTTGCCCAAGTAAGTCCCTTTTCCTTTTTTATTATCTCTTTGGAATACAAACCTAATAGGAGACACTGCTGGATCAAAGAGTATGCACAGTTTGATAGCCTTGTAGGCATAGTTCCAAATTACTTTCCAGATCAGTTCCCAACTCCACCAATAATGTATTAGTATCCCAGTTTTCCCACATCTCCTTCAACATTTGTCATTATCTTTTCCTGTCATTTTAGCCAATCTGAGAGGTGTGCATTGGTACCTCAGAGTTGTTTTAATTTGTACTTCTCTAATTAATAGTGATTTAGAGCATTTTTTCAAAAGATTAGAAATGGTTTTAATTTCTTCATCTTCAAATTGTTCATATCCTTTGACCATTTTTCAATTGGAGGATGATTTGTATTCTTATAAATTTGAGTCAATTCTCTCTATTTTCAGAAATGAAGGCTTGGATGTAAAATTTTTTCCCCAGTTTTCTAATCTTGGCTGCATTGGTTTTGTTTGTACAAAACCTTTTAAATTTAATATAATCAAAATTTGGATCTTCAATTTCAATGATTTTGTGAGTTCTGGAAAACTTGTAAGGATCCAGTTTGACAAATGATCAATAACTTATCATCTTGGAGGTTACTGGAAGTTAAGTGACTTGCTAGGGTCAAACAGCCAGAAAATATCTGAGTAAGGACTTGAAACCAGGTCTTCCTAACTCCAAGTCTGATTTTTTATACAAAATGTCTCACGGCTTCACCTTCTTATTAGAATAGAAGGATGCTTCTAGACATTCTTCAAGACAAAAGGAATCTCCACACATTTTGAGAAACAAGACAAAATTATTACTGAAGTGAAAACAAGAAAAATCAGGGATAGAAAGCTAGACAGAAAGAATGACCAGGGGTTTAGCATGCATATGAGAATTCATTGGAATAGGGAAATGATGGAAGTGTCCTGAATTAATATTACTACTGTTATTTTCCATAGGAAGAGGTGCAGAATAGTAAAAAAAAAAAAAAAAAAAAAAAGCTAGAAAGCCAGTCTTGAAATCAGGAAAGCCTGCTTTCTGAAGCCCTGACCCAGAGACATACTAGATGTTTGATTCCAAGCAAATCACTTATTCTCCTAGTGCCCAAAACTATTCTCAGTGTCCAAGAATATAAGGTCTAGGCAAATTGCTAATCTGTATCAATGAAGTGGGAAATTCCTACACCAAGATATCACTATGCCAGCTAAATTGTAGATCTGAATGAAAAAAAAAACATCCATTGAAAAGAAAACTATTCATTTTAAGAGTTATTGGGGAAAAAAAACCTTCTCTTTTGGATCTGTTCCAGGTTTCTGTCTGACCCACATTTTTCCCCTTTCTGTATCAGGTAGATATGGGTGTTTCATCCTTCTATAGAAAGGCCAGAAAATTAAAATCAATAACTTCATTATACTTACAGTGTACTTCAGTTCACCTGGGTTTTCCAATCTTAATGCCATACTCTAAGTTAAGTCAGAATTTCTGCTGTTTGCTTTCATTTAAAAAAAAAAAAAGGTTGGTTCCCTTGGCATAATGATGAAATGGGTGACTTCTAGTCTCTCATCTCCACCCAAATGAACTGAAAGAGGGCATCCGAATTTTCCATGTCCAGTAAGTACTTCAAGTGAACAATGTTAGTTCAGTCCCCTCATTGCAATCAATGAAATCAGTATGAAGGTACCAAGTTCTTCTCAGTTTTGTGCTGTCCTCCCAGGCAGTCACTGAAATGCAGGGGCACAGAGATTTCTATTAGACTCAATGGTTTATTAATGAAAGGTGGCACTCCAACTGACCAGCTAACCACACCAATTTTTATATCCTTTTGACCTCTAGCATTTATAGAGTGTCTACCACATGTCCATTACTCCATTAGATACTGTAGTGGTTATGAAAGAAGTAGAAATTCATGGTTATCCTCAGAAAATGTTTTTAACTTATGAAATAACTAAGAACAATTATTTTATTCATTTGACAAAAATTTAACAAATGTCTATCATGCATAATGCTATGCTAGGATCTGGGAGAAATGAAAAGATAAATAAGACTAGACTTGTGCTCAGAAAGCTTAATTTAGGGGTAATTAATATATATGGGCTTTTTTGAAATCCCAACAAAAACAACAAACTGGAAACAAATGATGAAGTAGCTGAATAAATTGTGGCATATGAATGTAATGGAAGAGTATTATGCTAGAGGAATTGGCCAATATGAAAAATTCAGAGAAGTTTGAGAAGATTTGTATAAAGTGATATAGAATGCAGTGAGCAGTGCCAGGAAAATGGCATACCTCAAGACTACAGTAATATAAATGAAAAAAACAATAAAATAAAACTGAACACTGTAACTATAATGGCTAATTGTGGTACTAGAGAGGAGATTTTAAAAAAATCTAAATTTCCTCCATTGCTTAGTTAGGTGGGGATGAACTACAAGATAGATTGTTGCATAGGCTTTTGAACATAGTTGCTGTGCCAATTGTTTTGTATGTTCTTTGTTTCAAAGGAAGTTTCATTTTATGGTGAGGAGGGGAGAAGGTTGGAGGAAGGGTAGGACTTAGCCAGAAATAAGTCCAAAATTTTTAAAATACATCTATCAAATTTTTTTTAACTAATGATAAGTAGATATAAACTATGTAATTCAAGGAAAATTGAGAGATTTCAAGTAAACAAAAGAACAGTGGTGGCTGGAGAAGTAGGAAAATTACAGTCCAGGAAAGCTTTTTTTAGTCTTAAAGAGGGAAGTCTTAAGCATTCCTGCTTAGGGGATGTATTCACATTTGTGCAGCATGTATAGCAGCTTGATCTGCAACACAATGATGATTTTTTTTTAAGTTTCTTCCTTCCTGGACATACACATTCAATTTACTAGCTGTCCCATCATTGAATCTGCCTGGGAAATCATTCTTCTGATCTCAAAATTAGATGTGAAAATATTGCAATGAGGTTTTTCATAAAACCAATCCAGGTGTAGCTTCAAAGATGATCTCTTTTTATGTCTTTGAAGAGGTCAGTGTAATAGGCTGATCAAATAGGTCTGGGGCATTTTAGCATTGAAGGTTAGTTCTTCTGGAGAGTATTGCTGGGAAATTCTGCCTTCCCTAAAAACATCTTCTGTCTTGGGAACATGATGGCTGAGAGGAGAGAATGGAAAGGGCAATATAAGTATTAGAGCCATAGTTAAGACAGGGCAACTAGATCTTTGGCCCATGTGCTGAAATTTAGAGGGTATTGCCAGACTTTGTACTCCTCCAGCAGATAGAAGCAGCTGAGCTTAAAAAAATTGTTAAAATTGGACGCTATAGTAATGAACTGAACCAGCTACACCCAGCGAAAGAACTCTGGGAGATGACTATGAACCACTACATAGAATTCCCAATCCCTCTATTTTTATCTGCCTGCATTTTGGATTTCTTTCACAGGCTAATTGTACATTGTTTCAAAGTCCGATTCTTTTTGTACAGAAAAATACATATATTGTATTTAACTTATACTTTAACATATTTAACATGTATTGGTCAACCTACCATCTGGGGGAAGGGGTGGGGAGAAGGAGGGGAAAAATTGGAACAAAAGGTTTTGCAATTGTCAATGCTGAAAAATCACCTATGCATATATCTTGTAAATATAAAGCTATAATAAATTTTTTTTAAAAATAAAATTGGATGCTATTTCCTTCCTTGAAAAGCTGTATCCCAAGGGAAGCCCTTCCTGGCTTCCTGGCTACCCTAGTGTCTTCTCAGAGTTTCTCCCACCCAAAGGGAAATATCCTGGTGTTTCTTGCTAATGAGTCTTCATGTCCCAAGGTAGAGTCCATCACAGTCTTCCTCTGCTTACTCTTTTAAGTACCAAGACAAGAAAAAAAAAACTTTTAGTGAATTTTTTTCTAAAATACATTATGCATTTCCAATTCTTCTTTTATTTGTTCTTTGTATGATCAGGGTCTAGTCCTGTTCCTTACACATAATACATATTTAATAAATGCATGCTGATTGATGAAATAAACTATATATATCAAGTACTGTTTATTCTTCGTCCTGTCACAGGATCAGCATCATCATCGATACTACACTGGAATGTAGTATTATACTAAAGTTCTCATGAACAACTGAGGTGCATAAGGCAGTTTTTTTTCCTATGTTAGGAGAATGGCCCCAAACAAGTATATATATGACATCTACTTTTTTCTAGTTTTCTCTGCTTTATTGCCTGACTTTTGGCAGTCATTTTTCAAGGTTATTTATTACTGTGCCTATCTTTAAACTGACCTCTGCTTTTAATGTGGAGTAGAAAGCCAAATAATTTAGTGTATGAGAATCAATGATCTAATAAAACCACTCTCAGCAGTTAGGTGGTGAATATAGAGTCAGGTCTGGAATCAGGAAGCCCTGTGTTCAAATCCAGTCTCAGAAGCTAATTGAGCAATCCTGAGCAAGGCATTCAGCCTCTGGTTGCTCCAGTTTCTTCAACTATAAAATAAGAAAAACAATAGCTCCTATCTCCTTAGGGTTGTCATGAGGACCAAAGAAAATGATTTTTGTAAAATATTTGCCTGGCACACAGTAGGAACATAATTAAGGCTTTTTCTTGATTTTCCTTCTTTCTCTAGCCATCTCTATCAGAACCTTACTAAGTGTCTTGTCACCCATACATGCCCTAGAGCACTGATTCCTATTTAGTGTTTCAGTTTGTGCTGATGATCTAAGGGTTCAAGCTAAAAATTCTTTAATGGCTCCTTAAGCAGTAAATAATTGCCCAATTATGTTACAAATATATTTTCCCCTTGTGACAAAAAGCCTGTGCATGTTTCAAGCATTATAAGTTTGCTTCTGCAACACTTTGAAACTATCATAATCATGTGCAGAGTAATTTTGGTATTCATATAGTTATTACATAGAACTCTGATGCTTCTGATTAACAACAGTGTATCATTGCAACTTTTCAACCTGTCATCAAATTGTTTCCAAACTACCACAAGGGTTCGACATTCAAGCAAAATCAGATTGCCAATGGATGCTTTCATTTAAGTTCTACACACTGCACCAGAGTAGCCTCCTCATTGCTCTCTATTATCTTGTAATCATACCTTATCAGCTCAATAATTACATGATCAAGAGGTTATGAATACTGGTGTTCCTGAAGTGCAAATATCAGGCTATGTGAAAACCATACACAAGCACACAGAGAGTCATTTTGAAAAAGAAGCAAACCTTCTTTTTGCATCATTAGAGTTGTTTTCCAATTCAAATTTATCCTTGCTATTATGTTAATATTTATATTGTTAATTATGTTAATTATTATGCTATTGCGCATGTTAATTATGTTAATATTCTATTATCTAGTAAATTAACTGATCTACAATACAGGGTCAGTTTTTATGTAGAGTTTCTAAGAGATTATAGATAGTATACCAGTGGTATAAAAGAAGAGTCACATTTGAAGAGATTCTTCCTTGCAAAGATTAATTTATATACAAACACAGTTAAAAATAAATCAATATACATAATTTCATTTTCAGTACGTTTATCATTTAATATAGCAGTTATCACTAGCTAAAAGGAAAGCAAATATTTTGTATTGCAACTAGCTAGATGGCTGAAAATTAAAAATAAAGAATTTCCATCTCTCAGTTAAAGAAATTGCAAAATTCACCTACATTGCATTTCCTCCTACATATTTGTGGGAAAGCACATTTTCATTTTGATTTTAAATCAAAATAGAGAAATACATTCTTTTTGGAACCAGATTCAGGACTGTTTGGTGTGAGCCAACTATTACAAACTTTTATTCAAAGAAGTTCAACATCAAAATTAAGTTTATATATGATTATTATTATGTTAAAATTCTTCCAAGTTGTAACTGATTTCATTAAAAATGTTATTTATGTTCAATATATAAAATAAATTTAAAATGATGTCATGCAGTTAATAGTAAGCATTTGAGGTCTTTATGCTTTAGTTCTTTTAATTCTGACAGGATGTCCCACACAAAATATTCATTATTTATTTTGTAATTAGAGTTTTAAGTTTTTATATTTAAAGTTTTCCTATTATAAAGAGAATAAAAATTTATATTTTATAATCATAATCATATAAAATAAATGTTAATTTAGAACTTTGGAGGGGTCTAAAAGTTGTCACTGTAGTTATTATAAGCATTTAATGAATAAATCTAAGACAATATTATGAGCAGTAGGGTGAATTATGGTGGAGCTTGCAACACATCCTTTTGTTGTGGTGGTAGTTGAAAGGGATTGATGGAACAAAAAGAAATGGTAAGAACCATTGCCTGGAGAGAAACTTCCACCCTGGGGCCTGCTATCCTGATTAGTGCCTCCTAGAGCATTCCAGCTGGGCTGGAGAGCCCCAGCCATCATGTTTTTCCATTTCATCCCCTGTCCTCTGGCCATCTCCCCCACAGCTTTGCCAACCACTTTGTTGCCTTTCATCTCCTCCTTCCTCCATCCCAAGTTCTGGAATCAGGAAGTATGATCATATAAACTCCATCATTATTACTGGAAGGAATATGTTAAACTATTCCCCGATGGCCCTACTTAGTGAATTCACCTTTACAAAATCTCTCCAATATGTTTCCTTCTCTTTTCCAATCTTGAAATTTTTCTAGACTATAATCTATTAGCTTTTTACCTGCTCCTCTGCCTTCCGTTACAAAACTCCAGTCTTCAGCTGAACTGTGAGCTTTACTCCTTTGACCCTTAGATTTTCCCAGGCTCTCCCCTGCATTAGCCACTCTCTCTTCTTCTCATCTTGATTCCTTGGTGAACCAATTCAACTCTATACTGTCCTGCTCTCTTGAATCCCTTGCTCCCTTATCTTATCATCAATCTTCACACTTTGATCCATCCCACTATCAATGACCTTTCCTCCTACCTCAAGTTACTGAACAGAAGTGGAGAAACTCATACAACTATTGTGACTGTGTACGCTACCAATTGATGCTGTAGAGCCTAAATTGGGCCCTCCGTGCTGCTAAGCAATTCTACAATACCTACCTCATTAACTCACTATCCCCTTCTCCACAAAACCTCTTCCAAACTTTTTCATCCTTCTTCAACCTCCCATGTATCCCCCTCCCCTCCACTCTCACAGCTGAGCACTTTGCCTTATAGTTTACAGAAAAATTGAGGCATTTGCTATGTATTCTTTTTTCTCCCCTCCCTTTTTCCTCTCACCCATCAGTAGGGTGCCGTCACCCACTCTCTCCTTCTTCACCTTTTCACATGATGACATGGCCTTACTTCTTACCAAGGCTAACCCTTCTTCTCGTGTAAGTGATCCCCTTTGTCCTTCATCTTCCCACAGATTGGTTCCTCCTGTCATCACCACTCTTTAACTTATTTTCAATCTCTCCCTCTCTACTGGCTTATATCCTTCTATCTACAAACATGTCCAAGCCTCCCTAGTCCTGAAAAAAAACCCTCTCTGGGTTCCATTCTAGATCCTCTTCTCTTCTCCCCCTCTGTAGTACTCTACTTGAGACTCTCAACAGTTCCTAGAGATTTGATTGCAATCTTTATGCTGATGGTTTTCAAATCTACCTTTCCTGTCCCAATTTCTCTGTTCATCTCCAATTTTGCATTTCCAACTTCCTTTCCAACATCTTATACTGGGTGTCCAAATATCTTGAACTCTAGAACAGAACTCTTTGTATTTTCCCCTAGACTTTTCCACATACACTCCCACCTTACCTATTGCAGTAGAGAGCAACACCATCCTCCTAGTCTCTCAGACTCACAAGCTATGAATCATTCTTGATTCTTCACTGTCTCTTCTCATATCCAACCTGTTGCCAAGGTCAGTCCAATTCATTTTTTGCAGCATCTCTCCAATACATCCCCTTCTCTCTAAAGACCCTGCCACCACTCTAATGTAGGCTTTCATTACCTTACACCTGTAATATTGCATTAACCTGCTTGGTAGAACTGAGGGTGTGGTAGGGAGGAGGGTTTGAGGTTACTTGCCTCAATATTCTCCTCATTCCAACCAATTCTTCATTCAGTCATTAAAGTGATTTTCCAGATAAAGATGAATGTTGGAAGGGATGTGAGAAAACTGGGACATTAATACATTGTTGGTGGAATTGTGAATACATCCAGCCATTCTGGAGAACATTATGGAACTATGCCTAAAGAGATAGCAAACTGTGCATGATCTTTGATCCAACAATGTTTGTACTGAGCCTGTATCCCAAAGAGATCATAAAAGAGGGAAAAAAACCCACATGTGCAAAAATGTTTATAGCAGCCCTTTTTATAATGGCAAGGAACTGGAAACTGAGTGGATGCCCATCAGTTGGGGAATGGCTGAATAAGTTATGATATATGAATGTAATGGATTATTATTGTTCTATAAGAAATGATCAGGAGGATGATTTCAAAAAGGCCTGGAGAGACTTACATGAACTGGTCAAGTGAAGTGAATAGAACCCAGGTGGTCATTGTACATGGAAACAACAAAATTCAATGATCAATTCTGATAGTGATGGCTCTTTTCAACAATGAAGTGATTCAGGCCAGTTCCAATGGTTTTGTGATGGAGAGAGTCATCTGCACCCAGAAAGAGGACCATAGGGACTAAGTGTGTATCACAAGACAGTATTTTTACCTTTTTGTTGTTGCTTTTTGTTTTCTTTCTCTTTTTTTTTTCCTTTTTGATCTGATTTTCTTGTGCAGCATGCTAATTGTAGAATTATGTATGGAAGAATTGCATTTGTTTAACATATATTGCATTACTTGTCTAGGGGAGGGAGAGGGGAAGGGAAGGAGAAAAAAAATTAGAGCACAAGATTTTGCAAGGCTGAATGTTAAAAACTATGTTTGCATATATTTTAAAAATAAAAAGCTTTGAAAAAATTAAATTAAATTAAATTAATTTTTTTTTAAAAAGTGATTTTCTAAAATGTGGGTCTAACCATGTCACACTCCCTACTCTAAGTTATAATGGTTTCCTATCATCTCCAGGAACAAATACAAAATTCTCTGTTTGCATAACAGCTTCCTCTTATCTTTCTAGTCTTTTTACACTTTCTTCCCTCATGTACTCATATTCTCTTTGATCCAATGACACAGGCCTCCTGGACATTTCCTTAATAAGACATTCCATTTTTCAACTCTGTGTATTTTTTTTTCTGCTTGTCCCATATGCTTTTTCACCACCAATTAATCTCCTTGACTCCCCTTATGTCTCAACTAAAATCTTATCTTCTACAAGAAATCTTCCCTAACCTTTCTTAATTCCAATGTTTTCTCTCTTTTAGTTATTTTCTATTTATCCTGTATATAGTTTGCATTATGTATATATCTATTTTCATATTGTCTCCTCCATTGTTTTGTAAGCATTTTGAAGGCAGGGGCTGTGTTTTGCCTCTTTCTGTTTTCCTAGTGCTTAGTAGAGTGTCTGACACACTATAAGAATTTCAGGAATTTATTGAGTAGGCCACAATGCCCTTCCGTGTGTTGTATGCCCTTTTAGAATGTAAGCATCTTAAAGATAAAGACTCTCTTTGCTATTGTATTAGTATCTTCAGCTTTTGCACTGTGCTTGGCAGAGTTTGAGATTAATAAATGTTTTTAGTTCATTCACTACTTTAAACTGTAGGATTATAGGTTCAAAGATTTTGAGCTGGAAGAGACTTCAGAGGCATCTGGTCCAACCCTCTTGTTTTACAGATAAAGAAACTGGGGGATAGAGAAATGAAGTGATTTTTCTAGTATCACACAGGCAGTGGGGATCAGCAGTAAGCCTTGAACCCACATCCTCTGACTCCATAGTCAATGCTCTTTTCACTGTACCAGAGTAAAAACTTAATAAAAGCAACCTTTCTTCCTCCCTCCCTCCCTGCCTTTCTTCCTCCCTCCCTCCCTCTTTACTTCCTTCCTTCCTCCCTCTCTCCCTCCCTTTCTTCCTTCCTCCCTCCCTTCCTCCGTTCCTCCATTCCTCCCTTCCTCTCCTTTCCTCTTCTTCCCTTCCTCCCTTTTGGCCTTCAACATTAAAGCTGTTGAATAAAATTAAAATGTAATTAAGAAATATTTAACAAAATAAATAAAATATATAATACAACATAGATAATGTTAAAATGTGGTTTTCTAATCAATATATCACTATTAGGGATCCTTATGTGGCATGGTGGGCTCTGTTTCTATTTGAATTTGACTCAAATTCTAGTCCAATGCCTTGCCTTCAAGTTTCACTGACTATATCTTTCCCTTCTCATCTGGGATAATGTTTGTCTTCCTTTGTCCTAAAATCCTTTAGGAAAGGACATTCTAACATGACAAGCTATTACCTTTCCTCTGAATGTACTCCAAGAGGAACATGTCTACTTGTCTCTTAGTCAGGTCCTGTTTTAGGTAAAATTGTTGCATAGTGCCAATAAATATCTCGTCTTTCAATGGTGCATTAAAATGTGTAAAATACCTTAAAAAAAACCTTTATGGCAATTCTGTGAGATAAAAAGTGCAAATATCATAATTATCATCATTTCACAGATGAAAAAAGTGAGGATCAGAGAATTAAGTGACTTGCCACAGTTACATAGACAGTAAATAAGATTTGGTCCCATATTTGGATCCTTCCTATATTTGATTGTCCTAAGGATTTATTTTAGGTTATATTAATCTTGCTAAGGTATAATGTAAGATAATATAATGACTGTTCCCAGGCTATTTTCATTTTAATAGGGAGCTCTATACGCTAGAAAAGCTTTGAGACCCAAAGGAATGAATTTTTAATGGTGGAATTTCAACCAGTGTCAGGCTGATGTGGAAGGAAGTAGGACTAGAGGGGCCCTAAGAGATTGTCTAGACCTACTTCCTCATTTATAAGTGAGCACACCAAGATCCAAAAGACTAGTTTGCAGTTTGATTTAAAAAAAAAAAAAAAAAAAAAAAGATAGGGGCAACTATTTGGTGTAGTGGATAGAACATCAGCTCTGAAGTCCAGGAGGACCTGAATTCAAATGGAGCCTCAGACATTTAACATGTCCTGACTGTATGACCCTGGGCAAGTCACTTAACCCCAATTGCCTGAGGGAAAAAAGATTAAAAAGTAGAGATAAGATTCAAATCCAAGTCCACTGACTCTAAATCTCATATTCTTTTCACCATACTGCCCTGCCTTCATGGCCCCTATATAGTAAAATTGTTTGTTGTTGTTTAATCATTTCTCACTTTTCATGAGCCCATTTAGAATTTTCTTAGCAAAGATACTGGAGAGATTTGCCATTTCTTCTCTAGCTCATTTTGCAGATGAGGAAACTGAGGCAAATAGAATAAAGTGACTTGACCAGAGTCACACAGTAAGTGTCTGAGGCTGCATTTACAAGCCTCTTGGGCAAGGGCCCCTTGGACAAAAAAGCAAGCAGAGAATAAAACCCTCATTTGCAATATAAAGACAAGCTCATAGCTTGCAGAGGTGGGGAGGGAATGCTGGGGGGGACTGATGAGCTAAGACAGCACTAGTTGGGTGGTTGTTTTTTAAAGTGAGCTCTCTAGTGTAATGAGTCTCAGAAGTTTACTGACTTTGGTGCAGGGCCCCAAAGGAATGTGCAAGGAGATCATGAATTGGGAAGGGAGTTCATTGTGAGCTCAGATTGGAGGACCAAGAAGGAAAGCTGCATGTGCAGCTACAGGCAACAGAAATCTGAATGTCTGCCATAAGGGAGGACATTTCATTAACACTTGAACATTATAGATCAAGGACTGGAAGGGACCCCCTCTCTTTATAGGTGAGGAGCCTGTGACACCCAGAAGGGAAATTATTTTCTCAAGATCACCTAGGGTGTGAGTAACAGAGTCAACTCCAGAGCAGATCTAGGGCTCTTTGGGTTTATAATTTCTCAGCTCCAACTTTTATACTAAAGATTTATGACTACATATAAGTACGAAACTTGGGTAAACTTGTTTTCAGCACTGTCAGGTTTCTATGACTACCTATCACTGCCTCTCCTTCATAGAATTGCAGAGTTAGTGGGCCTTCTGCCCTCCTCCTCCTTCCTGCTCTGTCCCTCAGTTCTGCATCTTAATCCATCTTTTCCATCAGTCAGTGAACGAAACAGAATCTCCCCAGAGGACTGTGCCCCTTAGTCACGTCAGTAAATGTCACTTTAAAAAAAAACCAACAGTCACAGAATCAACACATCAACACATATGGGCAGCATTTTGCTGTAACTACAATTCTCTTGGTCATAAGGCAGGTGGGGAGTGGGAGTGGGTGAATTTCACCTCTTCCCATTTCTACCATGATGGAAGGATAGGAGAGAAGGCCAGCCAGCTGGAGGAAACAGCTTAATGCCTCTAATTCTTTTCCCATCCCAGATAAATATACAAAATGTTTTTTCAAGTGATACAGCCCCATTTGTGATTTTATTGATATAGGAAAATCTCTCTCAGGACATGCAGGTCTTTACATGCTCTGCAATTTAGTTGAGAGAGTTGCCTGAGGATGTCGAAAGGCTCTGTAACTTTCTCAGGTCACAAAACCAGTATGTGTCAGAAGCAAGAGTTAAATTAAGATCTTTTTGAAATAAAAGCCCTTTGAGGACAAGAACTTTTTTTTTTAAATCTCCCAGTACTAAGCACGATGCTTAAAATATAGGAGGACCTTAAAAGATGTTTGTGGATTGATTCATTGATTGACTGATTCCTTTCCTGACTTCTAAATCAGCTCTCAATTTATTTACAAAATGTTGTCTAAATCTCTGGAGGCAGCTGCAGCTAGATCAGTGGATAGAGCATTGATCTGTAGTCAATATTAGATCGAATTCAAATTCAGCCTCAGACACTTCCAAACTCCGTAACCCAACTGTTTGCTTCAATTTCCCCATCTGTAAAAAGGGGTAATAACACTCTCCTTCCAAGGTTGTTGTGAAGACTAAATGAGATAATAATTGTATATCCATTAGCACAGTGGCTGGCACACAGTAAGAACTATATAAATGTGAGGAATTTTTATTTTTAAGGTTGGTTGCCTACATTCATAATTAAAAGGAAATGCTAAATTTCAGTAAGAGGTTTGTGAAAATAAAGATGTAATTGCTTTTTCTCATGCACCATTTAAAATCTATCCAGAAACATGTGGGTCCCAGATTAAAAATCCCTGACCTATGCAAAAAAGTAAAACCAAAAAACTACTCAGGAGAACAGCTCGCATTCAGCTTTCATGTCCGGGGCTTCCAAGCCTGCACATGTACCCACCAGCGCCCAATAGATGGAGCCTAATAAGCCTCCTGTTTGTGTCCCCTCAATGCCTTTGGTTGGGCAGGTATCACTGAACCTAGTTAGTTCTCAGATGCAGGCAGGCAGAAATGGTTGAGGCTATGTCACACTGGCAGCCTCAGAATCAGACTCTTAATTTCCAGCCTCTTTTAAGTGCAGGAGGGAAAAAAAAAAAAAAAAAAAAAAAAAAAAAAAAAAAAAAAAAAAAAAAAAAAAAAAACTCCCCCCAATCCAAGAAGAATGGGTCAGACAAGTTCAAAAGGTGAAATAAATGAATCTTTACATATTATAAGAACCCAAATCAACATTCTTCTGTGGCATAAAGTGCCTAAAAAAACTAGCAAGTAAAAGCAGGTGTGATGTGCGCCCTGTCAGCTCACGACACTGATAAGCCTGCCATGCCTGGCTCTGCTTCCTTTCAAACAGACTGCTGGGGAAAAAAAATAGAGGAGAGGGGGTGGGAAGCCAGAGCAGAAATAATTGCTGGAGCTTTTGAGTTAGCTGAGAGAGCCTGCAGGCTAAGATCAACCGGCCTGATTTCATCCTCCTCCTTTTATTTCTATAACCTTAAACGTTCTGCTATTATAAAAGTCATCATGTCAGCTTTCTCCCCAGCCTCCGCAGCTGCCCATTTTCAAATTGTATCAATTGGTAAAGCTTTTTTGTAAAAAAAAATTTTTTGGCTGGAGTATTTTCATCTTGATTTATGGTTTCTGCCCTCTTGAGATGAAGCAAAACTCCAATGGCCTGATTCAAGCATGGAAGCATGCTGTCCTCCTGCGCATATGTTTATAATCAGATCCTACAGAAACAATGCAGGAGCTGGCAAAAAAAAATTTTTTTAATAATTATAGAAATTAAAGCAAATTGCAAGTGAGCTGAGTTTATCTTAAATCTGTATCTGGCTAGAGATGGGGAAAGGGGGAGGTTGGGGATCCTCTGATTCTTAACGTCATCTTTCTGGCCTAGATCCCCCTATCTTGTGTTCCATGGGCTATAGACAAATGACCGGTAAGTAAGAAACAAGAGAAGTGCCGAGCCTTTATGTGTAGCCACTGTGCCTAATGGAGGAGGGACAAAGGCAGCAACGATATCTTAACCAGGAAGGGAGACCAAAGCCAAACAGGCCCTCCCACAGGTGAGTCTGGTTGTGTTCCCTTCCAAATTGGGCCATTGTAGGCCCCAGAGAGCAAATTATTAAAATACCTAGGAAGATCGCATGAGAATAGCCAACCAAATGCAAAGGACCACAGCCGCTTCCATGAAGCATTTGTCCATGGGGAGCTATGGAAAAGAATGACCTTCTGACTCCATAATACAAAGGACATCAGTTCTTCTCCCTGCCCATGGCTGCCACTCTGGCAGTCACACACATGCACAAAGGAGATGGCGCAGTTAGCTGAAAGGTTAAACTCTGCGTAAAAATAAAAGAAAGAGATTTTACGTTTTAAAAAGAAGAAGAAGAAAAGAAAAGTTCACAGTAAAGCAGGATGGCAGGTCCTGGTCTGGCCTAGGGGTACTGAACCCAAGACAGTAATATGTGTGTGTGTGCCATGGGGGAAGGAGAGAGGGAAGAGGACTCATAGTGAACTCTGGAGGCACAATTTGAGGGTCAATGGAACGAATAGAGCATTTGTACAGTGAATTCATCCACTATATTCTCAATTGTCAGAGACGGCAAAGCCGTGATAGGTCCGCATGCATTCATTTCCCCAGAACCCATTAACTGCTGTTCCCTATGTCCATTCCTAATTCCTTCCAATCATGCAGATTCCAGACCTATCAAATAACTGTCTAATTTTTCAAACCTTCTAAAACTGACTTCACCAAGAACCCCCTTTAAACATGGACAGTGGTCCTTCAGAAGGCAGTCAAAGCAATAATCATACACCTGGTGTGAAAGTACAATGAGGGTACAAAGTGGGGATGGATAGTGGAGTATGGAATGGAGAGAAAGAGGGAGAGAATGATAATTGAGCCAAGGACCCTGACAGATTTGACATAAAGCATCTTCATTGAGAAATTACATTCTGAAAGTTCCTCTGTATTCTTCAGAAATAAATGGATGAGGTAGGCAGAGCCAAGATACTGTAGTAAAGGTAGAATTTCAATTGGTCTCCCCCAAATTCCTCCAAATACCCCTAAATAATGACTCTAAACAAATTTTAAAGCAGCAGAACCTACAAAAAGATGGAGTGAAAAAATTTTCTAGCCTGAGACAATTAAGAAAGTTGGCAGGAAAGATTCGTTGTACCAGGGTGAGAGAGAAGCACAGTCCTCAGGGGAGAGGAGCCTTGCACTTTTTTCAGTGCAGCATGAACCTTAGCAAACCAAGTACAGGCCTTGGAGAGACTGAAGCAGTGGTAGAAATAGTGGTTTCCAGACCTTTCATTCCACAGACAGTAAAGGGATCAGACAATGGGTCAGAAAGAGATTTATAGGGATCTCTTTGATGGCACCAGGTCGCATTGCCTACACTTGGATCTGGGTCACAGTCCTGGCTCTTATTTCACTGCAAAATGGACCACTTGCACAGCAGAGGCTGTGGCCACAAGGCCTGGTCACAGTTTGAGGATTGAAAAGAGTGCTTGTGGTCACTCCCAAACTAGTGCAAGGCCAGGAGAGTAGAAAATACACCCCCTCCCTACATCATACCACCAAAACTTACAGGTCCCCAAAATTATCACTGAAAACAGCTGCACAAAAAGCTTGGGACTGCCCCCTGGATTTGGGAATCAGAGCCTTCTTTTACACAGAATTTAAAGTTAAGAAATAGGCTGGAAAATGAGTTAGCAATAGAAAAAATTCTGACTATAGAAAATAATAATTATAATGGGGACAAGAAAAATCAAAACACAAAGAAAAAAACACTAAAGTCAAAATTCCTGTACCCAAACCTCAAAGAAAAATAGGAATAGGTCTCAGGCCATGGAAGAGCTCAGAAAAAAATTTAAAACTCAAATAAGAAAGGTAGAGGAAAAATTGAGAAGAGAAATGAGAGTGATGCAAGAAAGTCATGAAAAAAGAGTCAATAGCTTGGTAAAGGAGATACAAAAAAATATTGAAGAAAATAACATCTTAAAAAACAGAATAAGTCAGATGGTTAAAAAAGAAAAGGGCACAAAAATCCAATGAAGAATAGAATGCTTTGAAAACACAATTGGCCAAATGGGAAAAGATATATAAAAATTCACTGAGGAAAAGAACTCCTTAAAAAGCAGAATTGGCCAAATGGAAAAGGAGGTACAAAAGCTCACTGAAGAAAAAAAATTCCCTAAAAGTTAGAAGTGGGTAAGTGAAAGCTGATGACTTTATGAAATATCAAGACACAATCACCAAAATCAAAAGAATGAAAAAATAGAAAAAAATATGAAATATCTCATAGAAAAAATAATGGACCTGGAAAACAGATCAGAAGAGATAATTTAAGAATTATTAGACTTCTTGTAAGTCATGATAAAAAAAAAGAAACCTAGACAACATTTTTCAAGAAATTATCAAGGAAAACTGCCCTGATATTCTAGAATCAGAGGGCAAAAAAAAATTGAAAGAATCCACTTATTATTTCCTGAAAAAGATCCCAAAATAAAAATCCCCAGGAATATTATAGCTAAGATTCAGACCTTCTAAATCAAGCTGCCAAAAAGAAACAGTTCAAATGTTATGGAACCAGTCAGGATAACACAAGATTTAGCAACTTCTACATTAAAGGATCAAGAGCTTGGAATATGATTTTCCAAAGAGCAAAAGAGCTAGGATTACAACCTGGAATCACTTACCCATCAAACCTAAGCATAATTCTTCAGGGAAAAAAGACATTCAATGAAATAGAAGACTTTCAGGCATTCCTGATGAAAAGACTGGAGCTGAAAAGAATATTTGACTTTCAAATAAAAGATGAAAAAGAATCATAAAAAGGTAAAAAGAAAAGAAAAATCACAAGGGGTGCAATTAAATTAGACTGTTTATATTCCTATATAGGAAAATTATATTTATAACTCCTAAAAACTTTCTCATTATTAAGGCAGTTAGGAATATGCAGTTAGGAAAGCAGAGGTGTGGATTCAATGTGATGGTATAATTTAAAAAAAAATAAAAATAAGTGGTGAGAAAGAAGGCACTGAAAGAAGGGGAAAGAGAGAGGTAGAATGAGACAAATTTTTGAACATAAAAGAAGCCTGAAAAAGATTTTACAGTGGAAGGTAAAAAAGAGGAAGTATGGAAAGGGGACACGAACCTTTTTCTCTTTAGAATTGACTCAAAGAGGGAATAGTACACACATTCAGTTGGGGTGTAGAAATCTGTTTTACAACCAGGAAAATAGGAAGGGAAGGGGATAAGAGAAAGTGGCACAGATAGAAGGGAAGGCATTTTGGGAAAAATAAAAGTCGGAAGCAAAACACTTTTGAGCCTGAACAAGGTAAAAGGAGAAGAAAGAGAATAAGATAAAAGAAGGAAAATTAGGATGGAGAGAAACATAGTAATCATTAGTGGCGGAAAAAAAAACTTTTGCAGTGAATTTTTCTGGCAAAGATTTCATTTGTCAAATACATAGAAAACAGAGACAAATTTATAGAAATAAGAGCCATTTCTCAAATGACAAATGGTCAAAGTTTATAAACAGGCAATTAGTTTTCAGATAAAGTAATAAAAGCTACCTAGTTTTATGAAAAAGTGTTCTAAATCACTATTGATGAGATAAATACAAATTATAATAAGTCTGAGCTACAATCTCACACCTATCAGACTGGCCAATATGACAGAAAAGGAAAATATAAAAAGTTGGAGAGGATATAGGAAATTCAAAAGACTAATATATTATTGGTGAAGTTGTATACCATTCAATCATTCTGGAGAACAATTTGAAACTATGCCTAAAGAGGTATAAAAGCCATGCATAGGTTTTGCCCAGTCAACATCATTACTGAGTCTGTATCCCAAAGAGATAAAAAACAAAAAGGAAAAGGGTTTATGTGTACAAATATTACATATACACATATTTATATTTATATATATCAGCTCGTTTAGTAATAACAAAGCATTAGATATTAAGAAGATGTCCATTAATTGGGGAATGGCTGAACAAGTTGTTGTACATGATTTTGGCGAAATGCTATGGTACTTTAAAAAATGATATGCAGGATTTTTTTAAAAGAAAACCATGGGAAAACTGACATGAACTGATGCTAAGTGAAATGAGCAGAACCAGGAGAAGACTATACATAGTAATAGTAAATATTGAGTGAAGATCTACCATGGATAACTTAGCTCTTTCAGCAATACAATGATTTGTGACAATTCTGTAGACTTATGATAAGAGATGCCATCTATCTCCAAAGGAAAAAACTGGTAGAGCCTGAATGCAGATCAAAGATACCTTTTCTTTACTTTATTTTTGTTAGTGTCTTTTTTTGTCTGTGTTTTCTTTCATAGAATGACTTACATGGAAATATGTTTTGCATGACTACACATGTATAACCTATGTCAAATTGCTTGTCTTCTCAATGAGAGTGGAAAAGGAGGGCAAGAATTTGGAACTCAAAATATAAAGAAAAAAGAGAACGTTAAAATTGTTTTTATATGTAATTGGGGAAAAATAAAATATTAAATAAGATTTTAAAAAAGAAATAAATGGATGAGAGCAGCATGACTGGGGCTGACAGGAAGTAAAGACTGGAGACTTCAAATACAAACATTATGAAAAACAAGCAACATCTGCAAACAGTAAGTACTTATTTATATTTTATGGAGTGTGTGCTTGGGGTTTTGACAGGTTTTTAAATCGAGCCGATATTAGGCCCCTACAAAGGCGAGAATGTCCCCTTTAAAAATGCATTACAGCGTTGAAAAGAAAGTCTAAGTCTGTGGTGCCAGCCTCAGGTGAGTCCTGACCCCTCCCGACCTGGTCTAACAAAACACACATGCAGTGTTTGCCAGGGAACAGTTTACTGCTACTTTCTCAAGGTCAGTAGCAGACAGGACTGGAGGGAGGGTTAGTATTCAGCTAGCTTTTCCTTCGACTGACAAAGCTTTGAACTTTTCCTTTTTGAACAAATAGGAAGAGAAACTCAAGGAAATAAGCACTAGTAATCATAGACAACAAGGCGGACTAAATAAATAAATGAATGCATTAATGCATGCTCAAACCAAGGAAGGAATCAAGAAGTGTACAGCCTTGTCTCTAGTAAACGAGAGAGAGAGAGAGAGAGAGAGAGAGAGAGAGAGAGAGAGAGAGAGAGAGAGAGAGAGAATTTTTAACGTTAGGGGATGATTAGAAAATTAAAAAATGAAAACCCCTAACTGCATTTTCTCATGGACAAGCCCTTTATTTTTGATGACGGATGAAGAATTGGTTGGCAGGTATGGTGTGCTGTGCTCCATGAAATATTTAGTAAGGCAATAACGACTCCCTGGGCAGCTTAAGAAAACCACGATTATATTCAGAGAGAAAGCCATGAACAAACAGAGGGGGGAAAATACAAAGGCAGATAAAGAAAGGCCTTTCATCAGGTCTTCCTGTCCAATAATACAGTCAGGCTTGATCCATATGTTTTGAGGAAAATCAAAGTGTCACGGCTACCCAAAATGTCAATAGCTCCAGTAAGGAATATTGTCTAACATTTTCTATTACACTGTTCAAGAATTTGCCTCCCAGCGCAATTTGGAAGAAAAAAAAGTCTTTTATTTCAAAAACACTAAAAGAAGGGGGGGTAAAAATGAACAAGGCACATCTCAGTGCAGCATGTAATACAATAACGCTTTGGGCTCCCAAACTGTCCTGGAAACTGATACCCTGATGAAAGTGAGTCCTTCTCCACACCTTTCATATGTTCTGTCCTTTCTTCACAGACAGTGCTGCAAGGCACATCCCAGGCAGTTTGATGTAACAGAGCAATCACCAGGCAGCAGGAAACTGGAGATGCTGAACTTTCAGCAGCCTTAATATTTTTATAATCCTGCATAATGATTTCAGGATTGGGTCACAAAACAGCAACTCCTTCTATGCCGAGCCAGATACCCAGGTAGATGGATAACCTGCTTCTCTCTCTGTTTCTGTCTCTCTGTTTGTCTCTGTCTGTCTGCCTCTTTCTCTCTCTCTCTCTCTGTCTCTGTCTCTCTCTCTCTCTCTCTGTCTGTCTCTCTCTCTGTCTCTGTCTCTCTCTCTCTGTCTCTCTCTCTCTCTTTCTCTCTCTCTATCTCTCTCTGTGTCTCTGTGTCTCTCTCTGTGTGTCTCTCTCTCTCTGTCTCTCTCTCTGTCTCTGTCTCTCTGTCTCTGTCTCTCTCTCTCTCTTTCTCTCTGTCTCTCTCTGTGTCTCTGTGTCTCTCTCTGTGTCTCTGTCTCTCTCTCTCTCTTTCTCTGTCTCTCTCCCCCCCTCTCTCTGTCTGTCTCTGTCTCTGTCTCTCTCTGTCTCTCTCTGTCTGTCTCTGCCTCTCTCTCTCTCTCTCTCTCTCTCTCTCTCTCTCTCTCTCTCTCTGTCTCTCTCTCTGTCTCTGTCTCTCTCTCTCTCTCTCTCTCTCTCTCTCTCTCTCTCTCTCTCTCTCTGTCTCTCTCTCTGTCTCTCTGTCTCTCTTTCTCTGTCTCTCTCCCCCCACTCTCTGTCTGTCTGTCTCTGTCTCTGTCTCTGTCTCTGTCTCTGTCTCTGTCTCTGTCTCTGTCTCTCTCTCTCTCTCTCTCTCTCTCTCTCTCTCTCTCTCTTCCTCTTTCTCTCTGTGTCTGTCTCTCTGTCTCTTTTTCTCTCTGTGTATGAATGTATGTATACATATTCTGCCTTCTACTCTAAGAATACACATATTTAAGACTCATACATAAACAAGCAATTTATTGCAGTCTTGATACAATTGTAAACAAAACCAAAGACTGAGCTCTAGGGAGGTTTGTGGAAGCATCTGGTTTGACAGAACCTTAGTGTATATAGCTTCTATTTGTCTCCCAAACACTCTGGAAAGTCTAGAGGGAAAAAATCACACTTGTGGTACTATCTGTCTGTGCCTTTATCCAGTAGAATCTTAAATAGAAGTAAATGTCCTGCAGATAATCAATATTGCCCTACAAATTAGTCTCTACAACTAAACAAACCACTGTTGTTGCCTTAAAGCATACCCCCATCTCCATATCACAAACACACAAAGATACACAAACTTGAAAAGAGAAAAAATGTAGATTAGAGTGATATATATATATATATATATATACATATATATATATTTGCTTTCTTCTCATCATTTATGTATTTATGAACAGCCCTTTGAATGTCTCATATAATCTTGCTGCATGAAAGAAAATTAAATTGTCTGATCCTGAGTTTTGCCCCCTTGCTACTATAGTTTTTTTTTCCTTGTTGCTAAACTAACACTCCTACAGAAGGCTGGGGAAATGCTCTCCCCTCAGCATAAGGGAGATGTTGCTGGGAGGCGATTCTAGATTTCTACCTCCCTGAAGGCTACATTCAGAAAGAGTTAGGAAGAGCCCAGAAAGTGTGGCCCCAGTTGTCGAGGTTTTATGCCTCCCATTGATTTTTCCTAAACAAACAGGATTATACACTGTTCCACTGGATGCAGTCTCCTGGCACGCTCAGGCATGACTTATGTGCCAAGCCATCTTTACAGGGAGCCCACCCATACATTCATTCCCCACACTGACATTGGACCATTTGAACTTTCCCTAGTTCTGTTCTTCATCTAGATCTCTCTCAGCAAGGGGGCTTTTGTCTGAACCAATAGGTCAGGTGGAACTTGGATACTTAGAAAGAGATGAAGTGGAGCCCAGAATGCAGAGTACTTTATCTTCAAAGACACGCAAACAGTCTTCAGAGCATATACTCCTATACCGAGACACAAAGAGTAAACAGCAACAGAAACCAAAAGTCACAAGGGTACAATTGTCATTAGCATGTAAATTTTAAAACCTCAATAAAAATATCAATACCTCCCACTTAATTTATTACTATATAAAGATGGATGACATGAAAGCAAACATTGATTTTCAAAGCTCTTTTTTTTTAAATGGTGATGAAGAAAATACTCAAGGATAACACAAAATACCTAGCTTCAGAATTAATAATTCCATTTAAAAAAATCAAATACAAACATGGTAGCCACATGTTGTTTGGTTAAATCTTATTTAATTACCAGTAATTAATATTGTTATAGTTTTATGAAGTGGAACAAATTATTTATGTTAAAGACCCATTTCAGAATAGATTAGATTTAAAGATAGGTTAGCATTTTTACCGTATTGACAGCAAACCATTAAGCAGGCTGACTATAGACCCAGACAGTGAGAGGTAATCGAAGAGCAGAGGCACCCAGTAGTGCCTTGCATGACAATCCCTCTGTACCCTGCACTCCAGCTGGCAGATTTGGGTCGCTGCTAATCTTCTAGAACCACAACAGAATCTCTTTGCCCCGCCAGATAGAGCTCAATATCATGCAAATATTAAGACTATCCCAGCAAATGATTTAATCACTTGAAGTTCCATGAAGTCTGAAACTGTCTTTTGGAGCTTGCTAGTTTTGAAACTTTCTTTGTTCCCAAAAATCTGCTGGACCATTGTCCTCCATGCTATTCGTGAGAGGAAATTCTATCTGACTTTTGGTTTGGGGGAGAGTCTGCATTTACACGAGAGGGGGAAGGAAAGAGCTGGGGTGTGCAATAGAGGGAGAAAATAAACCTTAAGTCAGATAATGTGGTTCTTGGTAAAGAAGTAGACACGTGCGCATTTTCTTTCATCTGTAATGGTTTCTCAGCTCCTCTCAAAACACAATCTCCTGTTTGTAGCAAGTGGGTTCTTTAAAAGGAAAGGAAAAACTAGTTATCTCCAGGTTTTCTAGAGGTTCTACCTTTTTCTTTGAAAGTATAGAGTATGTTTTATAAGAGAAAGCCGTGAGGATTATTGTCATTAAGAATTTTATTTTGCATTTTGATGTAGCTGTCCATCTTAGAAATTCCAGGTGCTTTGCAAAATAAGCCATTATCCATTTCTCTCTCTTTCACTCTCTCTACTCTCTTCTCCCTCCCTCCCTCCATAAATCCTATGAAGTAGGAAGGTTTCATTAAAGTTCAGGGCTTTGTTATGGGCTAAGAAGGTAGAAGATTTCCATTTCTGGCATTTGGATGATTTCATTTTTAGAAAGATACTTAAGCAGTAAGCAAGCTCTGCAAATTGAGAATAACGTCTTGCATTCAAATATGGAATTGTGCTTCTTTTAGAGCAACATTAGATATTTGTGGAGACCCTTAATCTCTAATAAGGCCTGTCCATCAGAGTCTGTAATATTGTGCTGATACTTCTAATATGATAGGATGCTTTGATCGTATTAAGCAGCAGTGCAGTTTTCTCGAGCAGGGAGCAAGCTTATGAACCATTGCTGCATGTAAAATCAACATCGAGTTGCTTGACATCTTTTTGCTATAATTGGATTTAATTCATTATCTTTCATTTCAATAAAATTACAGGAAAACACAGGATGCAAATGTTTTGGCTAATTGGTTATGGAAATTCAGGTGCTGAATGTGATATTTGGTAGCAGTATAAATTTACTCTTTGTAAAAGAAAACACAGTTGTGCCATTATCGTAGAATTTATAACAATATATTTAATTATAGGGACACATAATTAGTGAGTCTTTCCACAAAGCAATATTCAGTAGCTTTTTTAGATAAATATTTACAGCTGTGTACACAGCTAGAATTAAGGAGGGGCTTTCTCAGCGACACTTTCACAGTGTCATCAAATAAATATTATGGAAAGTGAGCATCATCAACAATATGGTTAATATTTTTGTTGTGCCTAGAGAAATCGCAGAAGGATGCTGACTAACAACACAATTTTCATAGTGGTAAAAAGGTGAGAAAATGAAGCCCCAAAGACTGTCTTCCTTTTTACAAAGATAAGAATAATAAAAGATGAACTTTTAAGGGTGACACCAAGAGATAAGGGAGAGAGAGGAGAGAAATAGGGAAGAAAGAAGGGAGGGGAAGAGACAGAGACAGAGAGAGAGAGACAGAGAGAGGCAGAGACAGAGAGAGACAGAGACAGAGAGAGACAGAGAGACAGAGAGAGAGAGAGAGAGAGAGAGAGAGAGAGAGAGAGAGAGAGAGAGAGAGAGAGAGAGAGAGATTGAGAAAGACTGAAAGACACAGAGACTGACTGAGCAAGAGTGAGCAATTATACCCTTTTTGTTTTTGGCTTCCCAATTCTGTCCAAGGAAACCATGAGCAAAATGCAAAGATGATGCAAGCTGCAGGTATGAAAACTCAGAAACTCTCTTTAAAGGTCAGGCCAACCTGCAGCTGTTGCAGAAAATAAAACCAATGAGACCTACTCTGAGCAAACACCCTATGTGGCTCTTTATTACCAAATGATATGAACCTTGACCTAACCTGAAAAAAAATTTAATATTTTCTCCCAAATATTTAAAAAATTTATTCTAGGGCTCTGCTGGAGTCACCCAGTCTGTGAGATGTAATTTGACATCTAAATTATTCCAAGGCTAATATGGAAAGCTATTCAGAAGCTTATTTGGAGATATGTCAATCAAGATATCACTCGTGATAGGGAGATGGACTTTTCTTGGACTTAGAAATATACATAGCATTCAGGAAGTTGCAAAAGAAAAAAGAAGTCCTAATGAACATGCTACATCTTAATTCAAGATATTTTTTTTGAGAGAGAAAAAAGAAGAAGAAAAAGAAAGAGGAGGAGGAGGAAGAAGAAGAAGAAGAGAGGGAGGGAAGGAAAAGAGGGAGAGAGAAAGGAAAAGGTAAATGTTTATGATGTGCCTTTTTCCACACCTGTAAAATCATTTTAATATTTATTTAAAATGATAACCGTAAACTGTGAACATGGTGTCAAACTCAACTCTGCTCATCTCTATATACTGATTAAGATTTTAAGGAATGCTTCTAAATTAGACTGTCAGGCTCGTCCTCCATGGTGAGAAATTAAAGTTCAGCTTGTTGGAGCAAGTGGCCTCTCTGGCGTCCACTCCATTCAGAGCCAACAACATTAAACGTTCCTTCATTCATTTTCAATGAAATGTGTATGATTCAATTATCCCGTTTGTCCAGGAGATGTGATTTAAAATAAAACGAAGGAGCTCTGATTTTCCCTCCACCAGAGGTATTTCCCAGCTGACAAGTAACAATGTTAATTATCCTTTATTTATGATCTGAGAAGACACTAGAATTGTAATTATGTAAATCTGGAGCAATTTTGTTACAATAGGGAAAAAAAGCAAGAACACATGATTTTTCTTGAAGTTTATTCAGAATAGAGAAGGTTCTAACGATTCATCAGTTTGTGAACTTAACAATGAGATAATCATTATCTGGAGAAAAGGGGACCAGCTCTGTTCATCCCAGAGACTAGATCTTTATTTTCTCAACTTTCCACTTTTCCTAGTATTGTTACTGGGTGGTATCAATTACAGCCGTGGTCAGCTGAGTTTGCCAGGTCAGAGAAGTACAAAAGTACAGGAGAAAGAAAAAAATGGGTTTGTTGTCAAAAGTGCTGGATTCAATTCCTGGTTTTCTCCTTTATTACGTATGTGACTTTGGGCAGGTTACTTTAACTTTTTATAAAATGAGAGACTTGTCCTGAAAGATCTCCCTCTTAGCTCTTAATTGCGGAATGGGATAGTTTGCCTTTGGCAGGCAAATCTGTGTTTTGTCTCATTCAGACAAATCAAACTATTGATTCACATCAATGATATCAAGCAATTTTAAAACAAATTGAAAACTAAACTAAGATTACATTTATGGACACATCTGTCCCTAAAACCCCAAACACTATACACCTCTACACATTTTCTTCTAAATTGAAAGGTGTAGCAACTTTCAATTCATTTCTACCCAGAAAACATTTATTAATTGGCTATTACATGCAGTATATAGCAATAACAAAGCAAAGAAAAAAAATCTTGTCCTCAAGGAATTTACATTCAACCTTGAAACTCTTCTTGGAGCTTTGTAATTTTTTTTTATTTTAAAAATAAATTCTTCCCATTTTCTCTGAAAATTATTTATTTAGAGACAATAAATCATATTTTCAAAACACCATAATTACAAACTTAGCAAGCTTCAATGGGGTGGTTGGTCCTATAATAGGCATTCTTTTATTGTTTTGTTTGTCTTGTTTTGTTTTGTTCTTGTTTATTACGCAAGGTTTATTATAAGATATTCAACTTATAGGGATTAATTTGTGCCTCTTCCTGAGGACATACAGAAATGGGATAATAGATTTGGAATAGAAAGAGAATAATAAAGCATCAATTAAGCACTTACTATGTGCCTTTTTGTACACTAAATTGTGGGAACATAAAAAAGGCAAAATAGTTTCTACCTTCAAGAAGCTCATATTCTAATGAGCATTAGACAACATGAAAACAATGATGTACAAGCAAGAAATAAATAGGATAGACTGGAAATAATCAAAGAGGGAAAACACTAGCATTAAGAAGGACTAGAAAAGGTTTCTAGAAGAAAGTAGCATTTGAGCTTAAACTTGCAAGAAGCCAGGGAAGTTAGGAAATGGAGATGAGGAAGGAGAGAAGTTCAGACATTACAGAAAGCATGTCTGGATCAGAGAGGAGTTTCTTGTGTAAAGGATAGCAAGAAGGTCAATGTCACTTTATTATATAGGACTTGGAGGGAAATAATGTGACAAGCCTGGAGTGATAGGAGAGAGCCGTGTTATGATGTGCTTTAAAAGCCAGACAGGGGCAGCTGGGTGGTACAATCTGAAGTCAGGAGGACTTGGGTTCAAATGCAACCTCACTCACACACTAGCCATATGACCCTAGGCAAGTCACTTAACCCTGATTGCCTCCCTCCTTCCTCTGTCTTCCAATAAGAGTCAGATAGACAGTTTGAATATTTGATGCTGGAGAAAAGAGGGAACAACTGGAAGTTTATTGAGTATGGGGGTGACATGGTCAGACTTTATAAGATCATTTTGGTAGCAGAGTAGAAAACCAACTAGAGTGGAAAGAGATCTGAGGCAAGGAAGTGGCCACTGAGTCCAATCCCCTCACTTAGCTGATAAGGAAAGTGAGTCACAGAAAGGTAAAGGTTATATAGCTAGTAAGTATCTGAGGCAGAATATGAATTCAGGTTTTCCTGCTTCCAAGCGCATACTTAATCCCCTTGCCTGCATCTGGCTTATGTGGACATAAATACAAGTCAAAGACATAAGATTATATATATGATTAAATACAGGTACATAAATACAGGTCAGTAAACACAAAGTATTTCCCAAAAATACAAGAAAAAAAATTTCAAGACAGAGAAAGTGCTGTATACTGTCAATTGTGTCATCTTAATTAAAGATGTCAGGACACTGGAGATTTTCCCCTCTAAGTCATAGGCTGCTACCTCTCTTTCTATCTTCCCCTCTTCTTCTCCCTGTGAAAAAGTCAGATCGTTCAGTATCTAAAGGTGCAGGAGAAATTCTATACTTCTTTTCTTTCTTGCCTTTCCCATGCCTTTTCTTCCTTAACTAGATTACGCATTCGACAATGACTTCAACTGATAGCAGGCTGGATACTTCAAAACTTCTCAGTGAAGATTTTGTTTCTGCACAATATATTCACTAGTGCATTGTAATACTACTAAGCATAACAACTCAGAAGGAAAATATGATCTTAAATATAGAAGGTCAAGTCAAAACAAACAAGCATTATTAAGCACTTAATACGTTTCAGGTGATCTGCTAAGTGCTAAGAATATAAATATAAACAAAAAGAAAGTCAGTCCTTTGGCTTCAAGGAGTTTACTGGGAATGGAGAAGGCAACACATATGAAGGAGCTGAAAACGGGATGAGGGTGGGAGAGCGGCCCTCCATGGAGAGGATGGTGGAGAACGAAGTAAAGAGACTCAGCAGTGGAAAAAACCAAAGAGGAATGGAGTGAATGTGGTTGTCCAAGGCACTTTCCTTAAAATGAAAATTCTGGGAGGAATTGACCAGAGCAAGAGACTGAAAGGAGATGGCTCTCCAGGAGGAGGGCAGTGATCTCAGAGGTGGAGATAATGATGCCCACGTTTTCATTTTCCTCATTCCCTCTTTTCAAGGGACAAAGTGAGCAGTAGTGGGAGTAAAGGAAGAGAACTGAAGCCTATTTATCTCAGAGATTTGGTAAAGAAGTGACTTAGAGAGCCTGGAAAGGAGAGGATTTTGTAGGGATATGGGGCAAAGAGGCTGAAGAATGTGTTCAAAAGCTTTGGGACATTAGAATGAAACCAAAGCAGGGGATCTTAAAGTGGAATTTTAAATAAATAAATTTTAATTTATAAATAAACTTTAAATAAATAAATAAAGGAAGGAAGAAAGAGAGAAAGAAAAAAGAAAGAAGGAAGGAAGAAAGGAACGAAACAAACAAAAACAAAGAAATAATACTTTGGGGTCTCCAGAGTTATTAGAAATTGCATGAAAAAGAAGTAAAAGCTTTTTTTATGAAGCAGTCCTTGTGCCAGCATATCTATACCTGAGTACAACAAGCCTTCAGTGCCAGATTTCACAAATATAGCAGTGCACCAGAGGGCTTCTCTTAGTGCCCTTACACCCCGGATCCCTAATATTGGGCGAAGTGGCTCAGAATTATCTTTCCATTGCTCGGTTCCAATCTTCTCTTCCCCTCACCCCTCATCCTTGGCGTCTTCTCCCAGGCAGACCATCACAGCCTTTTTTTTTTTTTTTCTTCCCTAAACTCCCCCCAGAGAAGATTAGTTGTGTCAAAAAATCCACCGGGATGGCTCGGGGTCTCCAAATATTTGCTAACAGTTCCTGACCTTTACCTAGCCCCATCCCAGTCCCTGAGCCCGCCAGCGAGACTCCCTCCATTGCAGCCATCCCCTGCCTCAGTCTCCTCCCTTTCCCAGCCCTAGGCTGAGCTAGTCACTAGTCTCTTTGGTATTCACTGAGGAGGCTGGGTATATTAAGGGCTGGGCTGCCGCTGTCACACTCTTCATATTAAACAGGGAATACACAATGCCCTTGATATTGACTTTACTAAGTCCATTAATGCCCCTTGGTGGCATTACTTTAATTTACGCTTTGAAGGCAAACTGCTGTATTAAGAGTCAGGGGCCGGGAGGATATTGCTTATATTAAAGAGCTGAATATAAAAGGAGCAGCAGCCCTAACCTGCTGAGGCAAAGGGGAACACTTGAGACAACTGTCTGCAGGAAGAGCTGCAAGGGAGGGCCCCTTGGTTAAGCACCTGGCCCTCCCCTTGGGAGGAGGCTGAGGAGGTCTTATAGCTTCTAAAGGCAACAAGAGTAGGGATCCAGCCATCTCCAAACTGAGCCTGAAGTCAAATCATTGGCATTATCTCCATAGACTAGCCTCCCAGCCAGGGTACCCCATTTTCCTCTGTTCCAGGGACAGCAAATGGAATGACTAGATAACCATGACAAAGGCCTTAAACCTGAGGAGCAAAGGGTTCACAGGGTCTCAGGAAGTCACCAAGCGCCATGATGTAGAAAATCACAGCATGTACACTGGATAGAGTACCAGCCCTGAAATCAGGAGGACCTGAGTTTAAATCCAGCCTCAGACATTTAAGTACTAGCTGTGTGGGACCCTAGTCACTTACCCCAATTGGCTCAACAAAAATAAAGCAAAAACAGAATGATGGAAGCTCTAAAATGATGGAATTTAGAGCTAGAAGGGACTTGAAAAAATCAGAGAGGAAACCACTCTCCAAAGAGGTTTGATGACTTGAAGTTTTCATAATAGCAAAAGCTAGAATTTGAGCTCAACTCCACTTACTCCAATGCATTCTCTTTCTATTATATTTTTCTTCCAAAAGTTTGTGCCAAGTAAATAGATGATAAATCTACAAGGATGTTTAAAGAGAAAGTCGGTGAGTTTGGTGAATGTATTTAACCTTTTTCTTATTTTTCAAAATTAATTTTATTTATATCTTTCATTTTATATTGCTCTCATTTCTCAAGATCTTCTCTCCTCCTATCTAGAAAGGCATTCTTTTTAACAGAAAGAGAGAGAGAGAGAGAGAGAGAGAGAGAGAGAGAGAGAGAGAGAGAGAGAGAGAGAGAGACAGAGAGACAGAGAGAGAGAGAGACAGAGAGAGAGACAGAGAGAGAGACAGAGAGAGACAGAGAGAGAGAGACAGAGAGAGAGAGAGAGAGAGAGAGAGAGAGAGAGAGACAGAGAGAGAGAGACAGAGAGAGAGAGAGACAGAGACAGAGAGACAGAGACAGAGAGAGAGAAAGACAGAGAGAGAGAGAGAGGGAGAGAGACAGAGAGAGAGAGAGACAGAGAGAGAGACAGAGAGAGACAGAGAGAGAGAGAGACAGAGAGAGAGAGACAGAGAGAGAGAGAGACAGAGAGAGAGAGAGACAGAGAGAGAGAGAGACAGAGAGAGAGAGACAGAGAGAGACAGAGAGAGAGAGAGACAGAGAGAGAGAGACAGAGAGAGAGAGAGACAGAGAGAGAGAGAGACAGAGAGAGAGAGAGAGAGAGAGAAAGCAGTACATCAAAATATTCAACACATCATTATTCTTCTACTTTCATTGTTCATCCCTTTCCTTGATAAAGAAAGAACAGAAGCACAGCCTCATATCTCTTCTTCAGACTTAAGTTCTATCATTATAAAAACATAACATAGTTTTATTTCTTTTTTGTTCTTTTTTCCATCTATATTCTTAAAGTAATTGTAGATATTGATTTCCTGGTTCCATTTATTTCTCTATGCATCAGTTCATACAAAAGTATCTTAAAATATTTTTTTATTTTATTTTAATTTTTTAAAGACTGGTTTGTTTGGTTTTTTCTATGCTGCATTGGCTTCTTCATGGACTATACAAGGCCTGATTCTATTATTATCTACTCAGGAAAGCTGATTTGCTCCATTTCCTGACTTGGCCCAATTTGCCCCTACTTTTTGCTACCTGATCGACCCCTACTCCTTAGGACTCTCCGTGTTCACATCAGACTTAGCTTGGACATGTGCTTAGTCTAAGTTCACTGAAGTTTAGAAATCTTGAGCTCAAGAAATCCACCATCCTCAGGAAGTAGAGATGTGTGCTATTACTTTGGTTCATATAGGGATTTCCGTATCTTCCTGTTTTCTTTGCATTTACCTTTTCTTAAAACTCAGTAATAATTCATCATCTCCATGCATAAGAATTTGTTTAGCCATTCCCCAATTGATGGGCATCATTTTTTTCCCATTTCTTTTTGTTGTTGTTATAGAGAAGGAAATGGCAAACTACTCCAGTATATTTTGCCAAGAAAATCCCAAATGGGATCAAAGTCAGATGAGACTGAACAACAATGTTTTTGTTGTTGTTGTTGTTTCCATTTCTAGGCTACTATAAAAAGTGTTGCTTTAAATGTTTGATTTCTCTAGGGCATGTGCTGAAATTTGGGTTACAGTACATAGGTATTTTAGTTACTTCCTTAATATACTTTAAAATTATTGTGCAGAATATTTGGATTAAGGTACAGCTTTTTAGAACAGTACATTAAAGTTTCTAAATTTCCACAGACCTTCTGACATTGACGATTACAAGCCTTGTCATCTTGTCAATTTGCTGAGTGAAGTGATACCTCATTGTTATTTTCACCTGAATTTCTCTTATTGGTGTTTTAGAACAATCTTTTAGAAAATTCTTGATAATTTGCAATTCTTTTGGAAGTTATTTGTTCATATCTTTTGACCACTTAACTATTGGGAAACAGTCTTTTGTTTAGTTGCTTATATATCTTGAGTTATCCATTATCAGTTAAAAGATGTTTTTTTTCCCAGTTGATTATTTCTCTTCTTTTCCTTGCTGCTTCAATTCTGTTTCTGTGAAAGCTTTTTAATTGGATGAACCCCCTTTCCTAGAGGAGATATTGTTCTTTCTTTGAATTACTAGCTGGTTTTTGAGGGTTGGCTGTTTTATTATGTGATTTTTTGGTCACTTTAATTTTTCCAGTAGCAAAATTCAGGCCATCCTTTCCTGCAAGTCAATACTCTCATTTCTTCTCTCCAACTGGGTCCTGTTATCCCTACTCTTCCCTTTTGACCGTGAACTTGGCTTTGGTGCCCTTATTTCTCTTTTACCTTTGCAATGACTGTAGTGGAAGCTGCTATTATACCAGACCCCAATAGATCTGAGGCTTCAGTATCTCTTATAATGGGAGGTCAAAGACAATGAAAGCAGGCCTCCCTTGTACTAGCATCTGAATTCCTACATTGGCTCTGACATAGCTAAAGGGAAAATATTGGATTTATTTTTATGAGTTAGCTATAACCCTAATGCCCTTAAGAGGTACTGCATGAAGTGAATCCATTCAGAAGGTCAGGAAGGTCACAGCTAACTTGTAAAAATAAATCCAATATTTTTCACTCTGTCTTATTAGATTTATACAATGCAGACATTCAGGGATAGTTGCTTTTTTAAAAATGTTATTTCTAGGGCTATATAACGTAGCTTTTTCTAGGTTCACCCAAATACCCATTCTACCCCCAAGCATCTCAAAGAGTCATTTAATGGAGTTTCATCTCATTTTTAAATATTGTTTAAAAATAGTAATAACCCCTCTTTTTTGCCAATACCTACATGCCATCATATTACTTCTTAGAACCCTAGAAGCAAATACCAGTGTCTTGGGACTCTTGGAAAACAAAATATGTATGAAGTCTGGAAAAATTCGGTGGTTAAAGAGTAAAAACCTAAATTTTAGAGTTGAGACACTCAAAATTTAAAAAAAAAACTCCCCACTTTTCACACAGAAAGTTGTTTGTACCTGAATGAGCTAATTAGCATCACTGAAGGAAACAAAACAAAAATCTTCTGTCCCAAAGCTGAAGGCTAACCCCTACCACCAGTTTATCTTTCCCAAGAGTAGCCATTATCATGAAAGGTGAGAGGGTATGAGTTCATACTCGCACAAATCCATTCCACCCGACACTGATCTTTTCCTTTCCCTGATCTGCCCTAGCACTTTTTTAGCTGTAGCACACATGTTGGCCCTTGATTTTATTTTGATATGATTTTTTTTTGTTGTTTCTCTACATATGTGTATGCAACAGAGCCATAGCTAGGTGTATTTTGGGACCTCCATCAGTGCCTGCAAACCACACCTGGAGTCAAGTGATTAAGAAGACTACTTAATTTCAGCAGCTTGGAACATTAGAGCAAGATAAAAGGGCAACCCAGCCTGTTACCCTTCCTCTTTTACCCCTAGCAATCTCTTTAGGCCGAATCTCCCAACCCATATCCAAATTGGCAAATTGGATTCCCAGAAGGTAACTATCAATTTCTCTCCTCTGGGTTTTAGGAATAAATTCCTGAGGGCTGGGATTTCTTATACAGACACTCATGAGCCTCATCCCATTTGCTTTCCAGTGATTGTCAGTCAAAATTAGTTTTTAGAAGATGTATTTTCTAAGATGGTATAGTAAGAAAAATTGGTACAAAGAATAATTGCCCAGAAATCTGGGACACACTTTCCCATACATCATAGAGAGTCCAAAAAAGGAGAAAGCACTGGCTGCTTGAAATCCTTTATTCTCTTTTTGGAATCCTCATGTAATTTTCTGCTGGGCTCTGAAGGTTAGTGCCCTTTTAAAGTTCTGAAATTGTCTCTCAGCTTCAGATGCAGTCACTTCTATTAGCTACTGCAACTGGGGACACCTTGCTAGGTGAATGTTATTACAATGCCAAAGGGAATTCTAGCTCTTCTGATATTCTAAAACTCACAAAATCATCACCTGGTCAATGGGAGTGAAGGTGGAGCAAAAAGTAAGAGCATCATTCTTTCTGAGTTCACTTCTCCTCTCTCCTTGATATTATCCCTTATAGGTGCAAGGACCTGCCCCCTCAATAAACTCCTGAACCTGAAGCTGGAATGTTTCACTGGTGAATGTTTAGTTTTCTAAGGGGCTTGCTATGTCATATAAGAACACCTCAGTTCATGAATGATTCTCTTCAACCAATCATAAAGTATCATCTGTTTTCATCATCTGATCAAAACCCTTCCTTTCCCAATTGATTAAAGACTTATTTTCAACTTATTCATACCTTTGATGGATTGACTGATCAATTCAGTCAAAGAAGTCTGGACCTTCTTCTTCTAACTGGGGTAGACCCTCACCTTTATATATCTAATTATTTGTGCTAAGTAGATGCAAAGATCTATTGTTTCTACCTCACAATGCTGAAGTGCCTTCTGATGTCTGCCATACTAAGGCAAATCCCCAATCACCTTTCCATAATGGCCTATCTAGTCCTACTTTCTCAATAAAATTCAGATCATGAAGGCAGAGACCATCATGTCTTATATTTTTATTTATACAAAAAAAGCACTGGACATAGAAATATACAACCAAAAAACCAGCCCACCAACTTTCATAATACTGCCCTGGGACTTTAGGTTTCAGATTGGAAAGTAGTAACTATTTGTAGCTTCAACTCACTTCCACCAAGCTACTCCCCGACCATCTTCATTCCATGTCACCAAGCCCATAACTCTTCTCATCCTCCATTTTCCTGCTTTCCTACTCTAGTCCTGAGAAGGATAAGCGAATCAACACTATTTCTTCCACATCATTATTCCTCTCTATATTCTCTTCCCCCATTATAATGTAAGCTCCTTGGGAAAAGGGAATGTCTTAATTACTTTTATTTTCATTCTCAGCACTTAGGACAGTACCATGTTTAACAAATGGCTCTCCATTCCATATCATTTAGCACAGGACTGGATACAATTAATTGGTACTGAATACAGGACAACATAGATATAGTCATACTATACATAGTATATATGTATATATATATATACATAATATATATGATAGATATGTATATATATATGTATATGTATATATATATGTATATGTATATATATATATATATATATATATACATAGTATATATGATAGACTGAAATAGACAGATACATGAGGTACTGCTAAAAGGTGATGAGACTTATTTTTACAAGGTTTTTAGACTTTATCTCATTAATTTATAATCTGTACTATAAGGATATGTATACCTTTATAACATTAAATTCTGCCTGAAGATCTTTCTACAATTATCACACTAAATGGAAAAAAGTGACATGAACTATGACTTTTATCCATAACAAAAGCACGGTTTTTAGACCTTATTTCATTAATTTATAATCTGTACTATAAGGATATGTATAACTTTATAACATTAAATTCTGCCTGAAGACCTTTCTACAATTATCACACTAAATGGAAAAAAGTGACATGAACTATGACTTTTATCCACAACAAAAGCACTGGGAATACATTTTAGAACACTATTTTCTTTTTGTCAAGGCTCAACTTAAGTACAAGGCTAACTAAAAAGGTCTTTCCTAAGTTCCTCAGTTGCCAGTATACACATTTCTTCTTAGAAACTATTTTATATAAGAGTATGTGTACTATATATGGGCAGATATTTCATTTATATATATGTAGATATGTGCAGATATTCATTCACTTATTTAGTTATCTACGTACCTATTTATGTAAATTTCATTTTTACTTATCTGTGTATGTGTTGTTTTTTTCTAGTGGAATTCTAGTTCCTTGAGGGCTAGAACTGTTTTTCTTATTGTCTTTGTATGCTTAGTACCTAGCGCAGTGCCTGGCACATGGCAGATGCTTAATAAATGATTATTGAATGGATAAAAGCTGAAATCCCAAATCCTTTCATATTTACAAGAGCAAAGCAAAAGGAAGTCATCATTCCTTGTTATGAGTTTCCAAGTCTTTCCAATAAATATTCAGTGTTGAATATCCTTGCCTAGGATTTTCCCTCTAGACTCTGCTCCCTCCAGGCTCTGCAGACAGTCCCAAAGAATGTGAGAAAAATAATATTGTCTCTCCAACTCTGTTGCCCACCACTACAGTGGGAAGGGTTGAGTGAAGCCCCAGGGAGCACAGGTTTCATTATTTAGTTCTGATGAAAGCTTCATAAAAAGACTTTTTAAAAAACTTTGTTTGTTTTTCTGATCCACCCAATTCAGCTCATTTTGATTTCTTTTCATTCTAATTTTAGCAGTACCAAGATCCCTCCTTTTTACAAAATAATGGCCTCACCAGGCTCTCACAGTACCCACCACTTCAACTTCTAAATCCTTTCATTTAATTTAGAAGCGTTGTCCTCAGAAGGCCCCTGTTAATAATAACCTGGGAGACCAGCAATACATTAACAGGCATTAATTAAAGTGTATTGGTTTACTGCTTCTTACAACAGAAAGAGGATTCCCTATAGTGGGCAGAGGAATGAATTAGAAAGTCAAATAGCCTTGAATTCAAATCTTGCCTCTGACACTTACTACTTGTTATATGACTGTGGATGAGTCACTTATCCCCTCTATCCCCTAGTTTCCTTTTACATAAAATGGAGAGTCAGAGAGCTAGAGCTGGAAAGGAACCTCAAAAGCCAACCACATCATTTAACAAAGATAATTCTATAATATCTACTTATAAAAGTATTCAAGTTAAACTTCATTAAGACTTTTGGGACACCCTGTATCATCATACCAACTGCATTAGGAAAAGAAAACCAACATTTCCTGCTCCACAGGATTATTGGGAAACTGAAATGAAATAGGGTGTATTAGATGCTTTGCAGATCTTAAAGCTAGATAAAATGTCATTAATTATCAATATCCAGAGCTCAGCTTGAATGTCATCTTCTAGTTCTATAAGGTCTTTCCTAATCTCCAGACTGACAATGTCACTCAGTGATTCCTTTCTGTGAGTTCAAATCTGTCCTCAGACACTCACTAGCTGGGTGACCCTGTGCACATCACTTAACCCTGTTTGCCTCAGTTTCCTCATCTGTAAAATGCTGGAGAAGGAAATAGCAAACTAGTATCTTTACCAAAAAAAAAAACAAAACCCAAATGAGATCACAAAGAATTGGGACACAAATGAAAAACAACAACAAAATTAGCACAGCCTTGTAAAGATGAAACTAAATTATATCTTTATCATACATTTAGAATCGGAAAGAATCTTAGACATTGTTAGTCCAATCCTATAAATTTTTAACATATAAAGAAAATTAGGCTCACAAGAATGTAAGACATTTTCCTAGCATCATGTCTGAGTTAGACTTCAAGTCCTGCTCTTTGTCTCAAGTCCAATGCCCTCTTCGCTATAGACTACACCATGATGTCCTTTCTCACTCTTAAAATAAGATGGGAGAAGCTCACATTTTTCAGAGCTCCAGATCACCCTCTTTGATGAGCATCCTCCATGATACACCGAGTGCAGGTATAATTTAAAATCAAGAGCCTCAGCTTTCAATAATTCTCTGCTAAATTACTGGTGGTGGAAGAGTATATAACACAACTGCTACAAATGCTGGGAGCAAAATCTCCAATAACAACTTAGTGCTTATGATAACTTTCCCAATTTCCTGCTATCTCTGCTGCCTCTCTTTACTTCAGTCTATAGCTGCTTTTTTCTTTATTGAACATCTGCCTTGGGAGCTTCTGTCACAAAAAGTAATAAACACATCAATCCAAAAGAAAAAGAGAGGGTTGTGCAGCCCCAAACTACTTAGCCAATCAAATTGGCAGATGATAGAATGAAATTGAGGGGAGAGCGCTGAGAGACCCCCTTCCTAGAGAACACTTCTAATGATGGTGTACACACCTGCTGCAATCGGCACACCTCAACTGCACAAGGGCTTCTAATAAGTTAATTACAGTTTCTAGCACTAATTATAGATTTCAACCTTTGTGGAGATTCCAAGCACTGGGATTAATTTGTAAGTCTTCTATCCAGGCAAAACTTGACAGTTATTGCTTGGTTTTTGCCTCCTCCAAATTACAAGAGAAAGAGAGGGATCTGTCTTGGGATAAAGTACTCCTTTAACTTTAAAAAAATTCTGATAATAAAAATGATTTTTCTGCTTATTACCCATGGACCCTACAAACATAGAACAGTGACAGCAATTAGAGTCAGGCACATTTTCCCTGAAGGTTGCCCCCCCCCAATATAACAACAACCAAAAATTATGCCTGAAAGGAAAACAAAAGCAATTTGTGTTTTCTTGTTATCGCCTCTATCCAAACACTTGAAACAGTCACAGATTGCTTGCATACAGAGGAGATGAAATCAAATCTTCCATTGCTACTTTGAAAAAAAAACAACGATGCAAACATATTACAAATTACATTTAACTCAGGTGTGTATAGTTTGCCAGTTCTTATCCAATTGTAAATTAGAGCAGGGTTGCCTGTTGGGAGGAAAAAAAAGCAGCTTTTGAAACATGTCTTATTGACTGTATATAAATTACCAGCAGCAGATTTGTGAAGCAAATTTGAAGTTGAAGTTGCCTATGGGCTACATTTTATTGATTGTAGATTGATATTCAGCTGATTTGAAAGCAAAAAATAAATATTACTTTAGCAGCAATTTAATTACAAAATCATTGCACAAATATTAAGAATATTACCTTGTTTTATACTGGGATTTAGCTAGTGTTTTATATTTGATAAATGCCTAGCACATCATTTGAACTAACTTTTTTTTTTTTACTTATCACAGTGTCTGTACATTCTTATTAAAAAAAATAACAGTGGTTCTGAACCCTCCAATCTTTTTTCTTTGCAAATAGGAATCTTCCCTGCTTTGCTACAGAAGTAACATTCTGTTTTCCAGAAGGAATGAGGAATGGGTTGTACTGTTTGTACAGAAGCAATATAAGATTGTCCAGGAAAGGGCTCCAAGGTGAGTTCAGAGCTAAGTTTTGAGGGAAGCCAAAGAAATGACGGCACAGAAATGAGGAAGACATTCCAGACATAAAGGATAGCGAATGAAAATCCCTTTTGAGGAATCCAGACATTAAAGTGATTTTCCTGAAGTTTAGGTCTGATCATGTCACTATCCCACTTAACAAATTTTAGTGGCTTCCTATTACCTTCAGAAATAAATACAAATTGGTATTCAAAGTTCTTTATAACCTGGCACCTTCCTACCTTTCCAGTCTTATCACACCTCATTCCCCAACATGTACTTTTCCATCCCGTGACCCTGGCCTCCTGGCTATTAAAAGTTTGTTTAACTGGAATGAAGGCAAAACCTGTGTGGGTCTCTTTTGCCGCATATAAAATTGAACATCAAATATTCAGTTAATTGTGCTCAGAAATTTGTTTCAGGTATGAAGTAAGGTCTCAAAACAACAAGGAAATTCTCTATGAAGACTTTCTGGAAATCGAGTCATCTTCTGCTCTCTTCCCATTCCCCTGTTTCTTTATAAGAAAAATACTTAAAATGTGGGCTACTTCTAAATATCCTAGGTACCTGACCATTTGTGCTCTGCTGAATGCATCACCATCAAAATTTCATTCATTGTACAGAATAATTCAGAATGCCCAAGACTGAAGAAAACCCTAAAAGGTGGAATCATCTAAGTGGATTCACTTTTTTCTTTCATAGAAATGAGTTTGTTGCAGTCGCTATGTACATTTCATGATACACCTTTGGTTTCCAAAGTGCCAAGCTAGGGTTAACCAAGGGAAAAGGAGGAACCATCATGTGGCTCTTAGCAGTAAATGCCAACAGTGAGTTGGTAATCAGTGCCAACATTCTCATTGTGCTCAACAGAGTATTAAACTCTTAATTTTTCTGGGAACATCTATCTATTCTATTTTTGATTTGCCAATTTTCTAAACCTAATTAAAGGTACTGCTATATATCTCCTTTTTATTTAATAGTTTATAAAATACTCTTTGCCATGTGACTGAAGCAATCAAGACAAACATTATCATCCTTATTTATAAAAAAGGAAATGGAGGCGGTGAGGAATCAAATGATTTTTCCAAGATCACCTAGAAATTTTAGAGCTAGACTAAACTCTTAGCCTTAGGGGCTTTCTAGTTCAATCTTCTTAGGTCAAGGATGTGGAAAATGTTCCCCTATCTCTCTTCCCCTAATTTCTTCTCTCTCCAATCCATTTTCTGCAATCCATCCTTCAAATGATATTCTTAAAACACAGATCTGACTCTGTCACTCTCCTATTTAAAATGCCTTTAATGTTTACTAATGAATAAAATACAAATTGGTTAAAATATAGACTTTTCCAGTCACAATCTGCTCCCATTTACCATTTCAATCATTTCCTATTATTCCCTCTGACAGATTCTCTGTTAACCCGCTAACTATTCCTCTGTACGCAATATTCCCCGTTCCCATCAGGCCAAGGGCAACTTTTCTTTTCAGTTTGACTCAGATTGCGACACTTCCTCCAAAGCAGAACTCTGATACCATCTCTATCACAAGGCCTTTCTCACTTCCCTAGTTATCAGTGCTTTCAACCTCTTGAAACTGCTTTAAAGAACTTTGTATATATGTTTTTTTATGTAAATATTGGACTTACATAATAATATTATATATATATAAGCTCCTTGAGGCCAGGGATTGTTTTAGATGATCTTTGTAACCCCAGTATCTGGTATATCACTTAGCACACAGTAGATCCTTAATAAATGATTGTTTACTTTAAAAAATGGGGGGGGGCAGCTAGATGGTGCAGTGGACAGAGTGCTGGCCCTGAAGTGAGGAGGACCTGAGTTCAAATCCAGCCTCAGACACTTAATACTTTCTAGCTGTGTGACCCTGGGCAAGTCACTTAATCCCAATTGCCTCAGCAAAAAAAAAGAAAAAAAAAGAAAGAAAATGAATTGGAAACTTTAGACCCCTGAATAGGAATGAATGTGCCCAAAGTCAAATGGGGAATCCACAATAAAGCCAGGATGGTATAACCAGCACCTTCTGAGGTCAAATCCAGGTCTTCTTTCCCCTACATCAGACACCGTGCATTCTTTACCTAGTTAATAAATAATGAATGTAAATGAACATCTTCAGCCCAAGTACATGTGAGCTGGAGTGCATTTGAAAAAAGGGAAAATAATTAATAGAAGCCACTATCACAGATGACCCTTTCTCTTGCCTATTTGCCCTGAACTTTGACTCAATTTTCTCTTTAATTAAATGGACCCTGACTCCGATCTTCCCCGGCTTCTCTCTTGCCCTGCCTGAGCCAGCTTCCAGGCCATGACTGAGCACAATGGGAGTGGAGTGACATGTAGCACCATGTGCGTTCAATAGCTCAGTGGCCCAGCTCTCACCAGTGAGCAGCCACTAAGGTTGTTGTGACTGAAAAGGAGGGAGAGAGGATACCTGCCTTTATAATACTGATGAGGTCTCAGAACCATTCCCAAGTGAGCTGCCCCCTGCTTGAGCAATAGGCTTTTCTAACTATTGAGTTGGTTAGCTTTTTAGTTCCAGGGCTGGCACAAAGATTTATGTCCATCCATGTGACCATACTCACCATCCATCACGATTAGTTACAATAAAATCTCTCTCCTTGTTTTTTAAAAGCCCTTGGAGCTACCTTCCATTATGGAGTTAACATATTACAGATGGTCAGGCCATTGTTCAATACAGGAACCACTCTGAGATCCTGAAAAAGGAGATGGAGAACTGGGATCTAGAGACAATGAGCGTCTGGGGGGAAATGAGGAATAAAGAGGGAATACCCTAAGTTCTCTCTCGTGCTTGGGGCATCAATAAAAATGAGGAAGTTGGAGAAGTAGGGCTTGACTGATCATTTATTTTTCTCCAGGAAATAAGTGAAAATGCCCACACATTTCTGGGATATTTTATTTCCTTCTCTGCTAGGGATTTTAAGAGATTCAGATAAGGAGGCTTAGGAGACAGCCTTTACAAAAGCACAAAGATGGGATATGAAATATATGAAATATTGTGAACAAGCAAGTCAGTTTGGTTTGATCATAGAATAAATAAATGGAAATAGTAGGCAATAAGCTTGGAAAACTAGATCATAAAGGGCCTTCTTTAAAGACCAAAGAGATGAGTTTGTATTTTATCTTAGGGGCAAGTAGGCACAAATAATATGGAATAGTGAATATAAACAGGAATGACTTTGAAATCAAAGTTTGAATATTGGCTATACTACCTATGCCCATGTGACTATTTAGTTCTTTAAAAAAGGAAATACAGTGGGCCTAAGTGGAAAGAGTATATCTGGAGAATAGGAGAGTAAGTTGGAGTCCCAGTTTCACCATTCTTTTTTGTGATCATGGACAAGGCCCTTGTCCAAAAATCCAATTAACCTTTTTGGTTCTCAGTTTCCTGAACTTTTTAAAATGAGGGGATTGGACAAAATGACTTCTAATGGCTCTTAATACTTTAAAGCCTATGATCATATAATCCTATGATCCATTTGAAGTGCCATCAGGCAAAAAAGAGGCCATGAGACTTTATCATATTTATTTCTCTCATTACAGATAGGAGTCATGATTCACCTATACCATCCAGAGAAAATCCTCTCATGAGAGAATCACAGAATATAAGATCCATAAGGGAACTTAGAGGCCATTTAGTTCAATTCCCTTTTATAACTATACTAAATGATAAGCATTGGGCCATGAAGATAGCTTATATGAAAACCCTAGTCCAGACTTCCTTCTTGCTTATCATATTTTTCTTGCCATGTCATAATGGGTTCATTGTTTACTACCCATAAGTATGAAATGGTCTGAGAATGTTATGCACTGGTAAAGTCTCTGAGAAGTGTCAGATCTCTTGTCTATCCCATAATCTGATTTTCAAGATAGATTTTTCATGCCTTAAACCACAGAGACATTGTGGGTTAGGGATATCAGAACCACTCCATTTCTTGGTCTATAAGAAGGAAGATGAGAGCACTGACCAACTCAGTGGATAGTCTTCATAAAATTAAATACTGCCACTCAACTAGAGAATTTTTGATATTCAGAAAGTCCTGCCATTTTCTTCCTGGCCCAGTCCTGGAGCTTTTGGTTTATCTAACCTGATCCAGTGGTACGATTTAGTTGTTATTTACACTTGCTAATAACAGTTCACTAAAATTTAGCATGGTCAACAAGGGCCCATCAAATAATTTTAGGCTCCCACATGTGAGTTATTGATGAGGTGCAAACCTTCCCTAAGCAACTTTAAAGCTATCTGCAAAGAAACTGTTCTTTTGAAATGATCAATCATTGCAACAATGCTCTCCTTAGCCTTAGCTGCCTGCATGTAAAGCCAGATTATAAACTTCAGTCCTCAATATTGTAGGAACCCCCCTTTCTTCAAAAGTCAAGAGATTTTCCAATTCCTCAACCCAGGAGAGGAGTTTCCTAGTTAAAAATTTTGGGGACATAGCATAAGCCTTTCTATGTCTTTAAAAATGGGAAAGATGCAAAAGCACTCCCCAAAGGACAGAAACGCTGATTCAATCTCTGAAAGTCCTAATAAATTAGAAGATGTCAGAGATACTTTATCTCTCACCTATCAATTGTCTGGTCCCTCCCAAGAATATGGCATCAGAGTGGGGAAAGAGTCAAGTACATCTCATTAGAGGAAGAATTCATAATTTCTTCGGTCTCTATTCTAAGTCATGTCTTAATCACCTGCTGTTTTAGATTTTGTTTTAATTCAGACTTCTAAAGATGTGGGCAGAACCAAAATGGTGGATTGGGGCAATCATGCAGCTGAATTTTCTCACTATTCCACCCCAAACAACTTTAAAATAACATTTCAAATCAAATTTTGGAGTGGAAGAGTCCACAAAAAGTCAGGACTCATTGTTCCAGCCTAAGGAATCTTAAGAGGTAATCAGGGGAAGTCTATGATATTAGGATGTCCAAGAACTCTGCACACACTTCAGTAATGAAGTAAGAGCAGCTGCAGCAATCCTTAGTTCAGGAATGGTAAGGTAGTTGGACAACTACTCAAAAAGAGGTTATAAGAGATCCTTTGCTGGCACTGGGTATAACTGGCACTGATTGACAACTATTGCCCATATGCAGTCCCAGGTTGCAGTTCCAGGGTGGAGAGGAGTGTCAGTGGTCAGTCATAAAGGAGCAGGGGATCTGTTCATACTTACAAAGCAAAGGCAATCACTAGTGTTTGTGACTGCAGGGGACCAGGGGCCCTTCCTTGGTAAAGACTGGAGCATTCATCAGGAGAGCAGTGACCATACCCCTTCTAGGATTACACAACCTTGAAAGCATCGAAAACTTGCAGACCTTCTGCACAAAAAAAAAAAAATCTGAAGCTTGGGACAGTGCCTTCCCATTCCTAGGCAAGAACAACTTACCTTCAGTATAAAGTTTAAATTCAAGAAATAGAATGGAAAAGAGCAAACAACAGACTTCTACAGACCAAGTTATGATATGGAATGGGAATATAGGGGCATTAAAAAATGTCACTGAATTTTCGTAAAAGAAAATAACTAGGAACAAAGAAGTTGTTCATTAATTAGGGAATCATTCAACAAATTGTGATATATTGGTGCAATAGAGTATTATTACTGTGCCAAAGAAATGATACTATAAAGGATTCAGAGAAGCATGGGAAGATATGCTACAGAATGAGTAAGTAGAACCAAGAAAACAATATATGCAATAACAAACAATATAAATAATGACATGTTGTAAATAGAGAGAACAACTAAACCAAAACTAAATTAAATTGTATGACCAAACTTTTTCCCAAAAAAAGAAATTAAAAATGCACTTTTCTTTCTTTGCAGAGATGGAGGATTGTGGATATGAAACTGAATTTACTCTCAAACTTGGCTAGTTTTGCCAAATTATCTTTCTACCCTCTTTCTCCTCTTATTGTTTCTTATAAACTATGATCAATTGGGTAGGAGAAAGTTGCATATTTGGAAATGAAGTGTCATAAAAAGAAAACAATACAAATTTTATTTTTAAAATTATTTTTATTTTCTTATTATTTCTCAATTACATGTAAAATTTTTAAGCCATTTTAAAAAGATTTTTTGAGCTCCAAATTCTTTTCTTTCCTTCCCCCTCCTTGAGAAAGCAAGCAATTTAATATCAATCATACATATGAAATCATGCAAAACATGTTTCCATGTTAACCATAGTTGCAAAACACAAATAAAACAATAAAAATAAAGTTTTAAAGAATTATGCTTCAATTTGCTTTCAGAGTTCATCAGTTCTCTTTCTGGAAGTGGATAGCATTGTTCATCATGAGTCCTTTGAAATTATCTTGAATCATTGTCTTGATCAAATTATCTAAGTCTTTTACAATTGGTCATGCTTAAAATGTTATTGTGTACAATGTTCTAGTTCTGTTCACTTCACTTTACATAAAAATCTCCCTACATTTTTCTGAGACCATCCTGCTTGTCATTTCTTACAGCATAATAGTATTCTATCACAATAACTTGTTCAGCTATTCCATCATTGATGGATATCACCTCAAGTTTTAATTCTTTGCCACCACAAAAAGAACTACTATATTTTTGTACAAACAAATTCTTTCCCCTTTTCTTTGACCTCTTTGAAATATAGAGTTAGTAGTGGTACTGCTGGTTCAGAGGGAATGCAGTTTTATAGACCTTTGGGTATTGTTCTCCAGAATGGTTGGACCAATTCAGAAGTCTGCCAACAATATATTAGAGTTCCAATTTTTCTACATCTCTTCCATTATAATGAACTGTGCTATAGTTTTTTGTTTTCTAAGTGTTTTATGGTTGTGTCTTCAAATGGTAAACATCTCCTGGGCAGGTATCATGCTTGAAATATCTCTTGTTATCTTTCAAAGAAACTAGCTCTGTTATGAGTAATTGGCAAATGGTTAGCCAGTACTTCTTTATCAAGTGTTTTTACAATCTATATAGTCATCTTCTAGAATCATATTCCTTTAGAAACAGGAAGAATTTTAGAGATCAATTAGTCCAACCTCTTGACCAAAGTGGGTCCCCTTTTCTTCTTTTCATTCATAGTTTTTCATTTGTATCCAACACTTCATGACCTCATTTGGGATTTTCTTGGCAAAGATACTGTGTGATTTGCCATTTCCTTCTGCAATTTATTTTATTTTATTAAAGCTTTTTATTTACAAAACATATGCATGGATAATTTTTCAACATTGACCCTTGCAATTTTCTGTTGCAAATTTTCCCTTCCTTCCCCCTTTCCCCTCCCCTAGATGGCAGGTAGTCCAATACATCTTAAATATGCTAAAATATATGTTAAATCCAATATATGTATACATAAATTATATAGTTATCTTGCTTCATAAGAAAAATTGGATCAAGAAGGAAAAAATTGAAAAAAGGAAATGCAAGCAAACATCAACAGAAAAAGTGAAAATGCTATGTTGTGGTTCACATTCAGTTCCCACAGTCCTCTCTCTGGGGGTAGATGGCTCTCTTCATCACTGAACAAGTGGCACTGGTTTGAATCATCTCAATGTTGAAGAGAGTCATGTCCATCAGAATTGATCACTGTATAATCTCATTGTTGCAGTGTATAATGATCTCTGGTCCTGCTCATTTCACTCAGCATCAGTTGCTGTAAGTCTCTCCAGGCCTCTCTGAAATCCTCCTGCTGGTCATTTCTTATAGAACAATAATATTCTAGAACATTCATATACCATAACTTATTCAATTCTCCAACTGATGGGCATCCACCCAGTTTCCAGTTTCTTGACACTACAAAAGGGCTGCCACAAACATTTTTGCACATGTGGGTCCCTTTCCTTCCTTTAAGATTTCTTTGGGATATAAGCCCAGCAGAAACATGCAGTTCATTTTAAAGATGAGAAACTGAGGTAAGCAGGGTGGAGTGGCTTGCCCAGCATCACACAGCTAATAAATGACTGAGAATGAATTCAAACTCACAAAGAGAAGGCTTTCTGATTTCAGGCCCAATGCTCTATCTACTGCAAGAGCTAGTTACTTCTAAAAAAAAACTGCTGTTTAAAAATCAGGGATATACTTTGCCTCTTTTTGCATTATTCAGGTACACAATAACAGCCTCTAGCCCTCAAACATGCATCTTCTGGCTTTCAAAGAAACAACAGGAAAAAATCCAGGAATGAGCATTCTTAATGGTGAGTCAGTCGACTGGAGGGCATCTGCAAGCAGTTCCCTGCAAGCAGTTGAGAAGCCTGTGACTTCCTAATGACAGGAGGAAATAAGAGCCCCGAATAGCCACAAAGAAAGGAGATTCCAAGCAGGTGCCTGTCTTACAACACCACTCCAGCTTGTCACTCTGAAGTGCTCCCTGAACAAATTGCTTGTCATATTTGAAGATAAAATCTGACCGTGCTAGAGCTGACATGGCATTCCCAGCCCAAACACAGAGTGTGGAGCAGAGCCCTTACAAGGCAGCCTGTGGATAGATTGGTCTTCAGAGATTCAGCACAAAGCCAATGGCTGGGCAGAGTTGTGTGACAGATCCCCGATTATTACTACTGAGTGTCAGGCACTATGAAAGGGTCATTCCCCCTAGGGACTAAGAGGTTTGAACTTGGATTTCTCTGTTAATAGGGACACAGATACAGCATGCGCTTGGAGCAGGGCATCTCTATTATTCTTAGTATTAGCTTTTCTTTCCTCTAGACTTTTCTCCATTAGGTTAGGAAGTTCCCAATATGTATTTGATGATGGACCAATTTGAAGGGACCATCCAAGAAATCTTAACTTCAAGAATAAGAAATTAAAGGCAATGCATAAAAAAATGGATCTAACTAATATTTAGAATTGGACATATGCAAATTATGTAACTTCCCTAAGCCTCAGTTTCCCAATCTGTAAAATAAGGAGATATTAAACTAGATTAATTCAAAGGTTCTGATAGAATGCTACTGTGCTGTAAGAAATAATGAGTTGATTGATTTCAAAAAGATATGGAAAGACTTGCATGAAATCATGAAAAGTAAAATGAGCAGAACCAAGATAATGTTGTATACAGTAATAGCAATATGTTTGAAGTATAATTGTGAACAACCAAATTTTTCTGAGTAATATAAATATTCAAATCAACTACAAAGGACTTCCAAAGAAGAGGCTATTCATCTCCAGAGAAAGAACTAATAAATAGAAGTATGTGTAGTATTATGTTACAACTCTTTCCTCTTTGAAAAGGAGGGAGGGAGACATTTCAAAAATTAAAGTGTAACAAAAATAAATAAAATTTTTAAAATTCAAAGGTCCCTTATAATTCATGGTTTATAATCCTATGAGTGGGACAGGTTCTATACTTTGACAATAAATAGGGAGTTGATAACATATTATGATTTCAGGTAAAGTAATTTCTTCCCTCCCAAACATCTCCTTTACTGATACCTAATTTTCTACCCTTGACCATTCATCCCCAAATCTACACATATTTAGATCAAGTTTTTCTTCTAAACTTCAATCCCATATGATCAGCTGTCTCTAAACAGCTTCATCTAGGTGTTTAATTTGGATCTCAAAAGCAATATGCTTCAAAAGAAAAACCATTATTTTCCCCTTTAAAATCATTCTACTTCTAAACTTGCTGATTTTTGTTGAGGGTGATCTTTCTGGCTCCTCAGCTTCATTACTTTAGAATCATCCTGATCATGGATGCTGCTGACTGCAGGCTTGTGCAGGAGGGCGGGAACTTTTGATTTTGGGTTCCAGATCAGAGGGGAGAGCTGAAGTGAAACTAAAGGCACCATCCCCCACCCCATGATTAGAGATGCTTACATTAATACTTCTCATTAAAAAAATAAATGAACAGGCAAAGAAGAAAGAACTCAACCATAGAAATTTACTATGGGAACAGAGAAGACAGGAGTTCATCTTCAGAGAAGGACACTGAAGTTAAAAAAAAAAAAAGTTTCTTCTACTCAACATTAAATGGTTCCCTATAGAGAGAAAATTTATAGAAGAACTCAAAAAATAATTTAAAAATAAAATGAGAGACATTAAGGAAAAACTAAAAAAAATCAAGAAAAATAAGATTATGAAAAAAAGTTAACAAACTAGAAAAGGAGATATAGAGTGTTAAAGATGAAAATAACTTTGAAAATTAGAATTACGCAAGAGAAAGCTAGTGAAGCTATGAGAGACAAAGAAATAACAAAACAGAATAGTATGTGAAACATCTTATAGGAAAAACAATAGGAAAAAAAAAAGAAAAAGAAAAACTATAGATATAGAAAACAGATCAAGAAGATAAAATATAAGTATAATTGGACTATCTGAAAGCTGTGACCAAAAAAAGAAACTTGCAAGAAATAATCCAAGAAAATTATCCTGGAGTGAAAGAACATGAGAGAAAAGTAGAAACAGATCACTACCTCAAAGATATCTTTTATGGAAAACATATAGGCGTATTATTGCCAAATTTCAAAAACCCCCAGATTAAAGAGAAATTTTTGCAAGAAATAAGAAAAAAACCAATTCAAATATTCTGGAGCTACAATTAGCATTGCACAGGACTTATCAGCAGCCACAATAAAAGACCGCAGGTTCTGGAATCATATCTACCAGCAATCAAAAGAACTAGGCCTTCAGCCAAAAATATCATATTCAGTAAAATTATCCATAATATTGAATGAGAAAAAAGTGAATAGTCAATAAACTTGCAAATTTTCAGGATTTTCTATCAAACAAACCTGAACTCAATAGAAAATTTAACATATAAGAGTCAATATAATAGATCAACTTTAAGGAACTTAACAGGGACAAATTCTTTATATGGAAATATACACCATATGGTTAAGATTGACACCAGCAATAGGGTAGCTCAAAAGAAAGATTGAGGCAGAGTTAAAGTAAAAATAGCAATTATATTATACAAATGAGCTACACGGGAAGAATAGACACAGAGGCATTAGAGGGGAGAGGAGGGTTTGAGATTCTGAAAACCTATTCAAATCAGGAATGGATTAAATAGGCAACTACATATAAACTATGTGAATTGTAAATTCTACTTTCCTCTTCAAATTGCTTTGCATATATTTGAGCTTGTAATATAGACACAATGGGGAGTAGTGGATAAACTGCTGGGCCTGGGATCAGGAATTCTCGTATTTAAATCATGTCTTTGAGACGTACTAGCTGTGATTGTGAGCAAGTCACTTGATCTCTATATTGAAAGCAATTCTCTAGTACTATCAACTAAATCACAGGTCAGTTCCGATCTGTTGATGAGAGAAAGGAAACTGATGAATCACAGATTTTTCATGTCTGAGAGTTGTATACTCTCAAAAGAATGTAAGCTTCATGAGGTAAGGACTATATCTTTTTTCTTACTGTATCCACAACACCTATCTCAATGTCTTGCACACAGTAGTTACTTAACAAATATCTGTTGAAATGACTGAAATTTCATTGAGTTAAGAATTGTCCTCTCCCCAAAAATACTTCTGGGAGATCCCTATCAGTGGGTTCTTTCTTAGAGGAATCTGGAGAAGAAAAATGAAAAAAGAACATAGGATAAATGTAGTGATAATAGAAAAAAATTCACACACATGCACAGAATTTTAAAGTTTACCATAATCTGTTTATATCTCATTTTCACCATGTGGGTATGGCAGGGGAATAGCAATTGTGTTTGTTTTTAATGTGGTAAGGAAAAATATGATTGTTGATCAGTGGATCCCTCTGGGAAGGCAGGAAGGCAGTACCTTGAAAGGGTAATTATGGGGCAGAAAACTCCCCTTTTCACAGAGGATCATAAAAGAGGCCTCCGAGGCAGTCTAGTTCATTCCCCTAATTTTACAAATGAGAGGACTGATGTCCAGGGAGCGTCCCTGCCTACGGTCACACAGGATCAGATCAGAAGCAGGCTATGAACCCAAGTTTAACTCTGATTCCAGAGCCAGTGGTCTTTCCACTGAACCACAGTGATTTTCCTCTAGACTGAAAATGTCCTGGTTCCAGGGCAGGGTATTCTAGGTCATAAGGTCTGTTTTCTTCTCTCCTTCAACACAAGGTGGGAGAGAGGAAAGTTGAGAGTAAGACAGGGATCCAGAAGCCAGCCTCCCTTGCTGGTTAGTGATTCTAAATCACCAGGGACTGGTCCAGGACTTTTCAGGGTTATAAGGTGAAAACAGGAAACAGTTTTTGTTTGAACTTTTTCTAATGCTCATTTGCCACACTCTTAGGCTCCCCATGGGCCAGAACTACCAAAAGCTAACTTCTCTATGAATGGCCCAAAAGTTGGTGAGCTGAGACACAGCAAGGAGATTTAGGTGAAGCAGGGCTCTTAGGATTTATTCTTTCAAACAACCTTTTTAATTAAGGTATAGATTCTTTTTTTTAGATTTTGAAGAAAGACCATGAATGGAAATAAATATCAGGAACTTAGAATGTTCTTCCCCACTGCCTGCTTATGTTTAAGAATGAATGGAAACCCAAAAGTTTAAAAGGTGTCATTTAGGAAAATATTTTTAAAATACACTAATCTTCACAAAAAAGGGGAAAAAATTGGGGCAGCTAGTTGGCACAGTGAACACCACTAGAACACCAAAGAACACCAATCCTGAAGTCAGGAGGACCCGAGTTCAAATGTGACCTCAGACACTTAACACTTTGTGGGCAAGTCACTTAACCCAGATTGCTTCTGCAAAAAAAAAGGGGGGAAGGGGAAATTGCTCCCCCCCACATCCCTGAAGCCTGTTAAATCATAGCACCACAGAGTGAGAGTTGAGAAAGACCTCAGAAGCTTTTTTATTTAATTCTTTTATTTTTACAAATAAGGAAACTAAGGTCCAGAGGGATTAAATGACTTGTTCAAGGTAAAATCAATAGGGAAAGAAGCAGGATCTGAACCAAGTTCTTTTGATACAGAATACAATGCACTACTAATATGCACTGTACTACGGTGTTTCCTCAAATATCCAAAAAGCCAGTTCTTTTCTTCTCCTAATTCCATTGATTTAAACTTGACGTAACCCAATTCCAGCTCAGACCTCTGTTAGGATGTGGCCACTAGAAAGCAAAAGCATCATCAGTTCAGCCTGAGTCTGGTTAATTGTGGGGCTGATTCAGATGATCCTAGCATTGGCAGAGCATGCTATTCCCTGAATTGATTTCTTCCCCACCCCCACCCCCATCCTACCTCCTTACCAGCTGGGAGCTCTTCGCAAAGAACAATAGATTTCAGAATATGAGCAAAACAAAGAAGTCAGGAACTAGCAGCTCTTGAAAATAACTAGGTCAAGCCACAATCAATTTTCCAAATTTAAAATTATGGTTTTTTAAATGTGTCTTTAATCCAAGACCCTGTTCCATCTCTAGCCAAACAAAGCATGTAAGGTTTGAGGTTCCTGAATGGCTACTCAATGGGGCTGCCTAAAGTTACCCGGGAGGTTAGGCAATAATGTAGAAACAAAATAATTTAACTGTTGTTAACCTAGGGAGGAGCTCCATCAACAGCTTTTACCTCACTGAGCCAGGCAAGGCTCATAAAGCTACAGGGCACATTTCAAGCTATGAATTTGCTAAATAGAAATTCATTTCCTTTTCTTATTAAAGGTAATTACATTTATGGGACATCAGTAAAATACTTGTAAACAGAAAATATGAAAGCTTATAAAAGACTGCCCTCCGTTTTCTGCCAAATAATTAAGATGCAACTTGAAATGGGCTAATAACAGCTTGTTATTTATGAGGTGCCATTCAACCCCAAATCTGAGACATATTTGTGGCAGTATTAAATGGGGAAATGAAAATAATACCTACTGAAACACGTTATTTATTAAATACATAACCACACAGAGAAATAAACACATTATGCGAAGAACTTGATATGCTGTATTTCTGATGGAAACAGTATATACATCATCTCTGGAATTGGATCTATTGCCCATCAAGTCGAATTCCTAAATCAAAGTCACAACTTGTTTAAATGGAGCCTGTCAATGGCAGCAGAGTAAGCCCCAAATTTTGCCTTGACTTTTTACGTTGATATCAGTTTTCAAAGACTTGGTAACTGGGTTTTTGAACATTCTCATAAAAGAAAGAAAGAAAGAAGGAAACCCCCCAACCCTTTGAGTAACCATGAAATAAGTAACTGATGAATACATATCCAATATAGGGAAGTGGGAAGCAAGAAGAAGGAAGGATTCTCAATGGAATGGCAAGAGGTGTTTTAAATAATGAAGGATACTTATTAAAAAAAAAAGTAAACAAAAACAAAAGTGTTAAGTGAATTGGATCCATGGAAAATGGATCCTTTTTGCTAAAACTTATGCAGTAAGGTAGAATGGACAGAGTACAGGACCTGGAGTCTAAAAGATAGGAATTGGATGCTCCCTCAGACACTCATTAACCATATGGACTTAAGCAGGTTGCTTAACTTCTCTGATCAGAAGTTTTGTCAAATGTAAAATGAAGATTATTAACATAGCAGTTCTATCAGGAGATTGGTTTAAGAATCAAATAAGATCATGTAAATGACAGATATTATTATTATTTCCAAAGTTATGGGGGTCAGAGTGAGTATCTGTGCTTTGAACTCTCTGGAGTAAGAGTGCTGAAGAAATTTAAGGTAGAAATATGTTATTATAACATAAATATACATATATAAGAATATGTTATCATCATCATTATATATGTTTCTATTATAACAACATGAGGCAAATATCTTAAATCTGGCTACTCTGGATTCAGAACTGTGTATTCTGAAAATCTCACTCATGAAGGAGTAAGGGGCATTTTAAAAATTCATTTTTGAGGCCTACTCTTGGGAAAACTCAGAAACAAATACAGAGAGTTACCACAGGGAGGGAACAAATGTCAGTGGAGCTTCTGCATGTGGGAATTGTACTGTGGGAATATCAGAAGCTGAAAAAACCCAAAGATTGGCTGCTGACCAAGGCTGCTGGTTCTCACTGACAGGGCCCCTTCTTGAGGATTGTCTCCTGAGCTGCTAGGGGCCACTGTTAGGGCTCATTATTCTCCCTAGTGGAACTAGCTGCCTTGTGCTAACATGGGGATATTTACCCCAGATAGGACCCTCAAAGTCCTCCTGTGGTTTTGTTTGTTTGTTTGTTTGTTTGTTTTGCCAACTATCCTCTGAAGATACTTGTCTGTGGTACCACATTTCAGGTGAGAAAATTGGATGATCCAATAAATAGGATATCTTGAATAAACTTGTCTTGACCTTGTATGCAAGATCAAGGGTGAAATTTGGTGGAAGTGCCCAGGATATATTTGTAAATCAAGAATAGAAGTTTCCTTGAGTTGTCTCTGGAGTTTATTAACAGAAGTAGACTACAACTCCCAAACATATTTTTTGTTGTTTTTGTGGATGGTGGGAATATTAGTTAATTTTCCTCTCAAAATCTCATACTAGTAGCTTATGTTACAATTTGTGAAGTCAGATTACTCCAGGGATCCTTAAAAGAGCTGCCTTTGGTTATGCTGCTCAGATCTCAAATTTATTTGCATTCCTCATATACTGAAGAGACTTCTCTCTCCATCCCTTGACCCTTCTCCTGGCTCCTCCTGGAGGGGATCTGGTGACCCAAGGGGCAGATCTGATCACAAGGCATTGGAGACATCAGGTGAAGCCATCAAAGCCTGTCCCTAGTTCAGTCATCCTTACAGTCAGCCTCCCTTAAGGGTTCTTCTTCATTTGTAGATACAATACTTGAAAGCCTTCTCCCTGTCCCAGCTCCATCACTGTCTGGATTTCAGGGGGAACAGATTAATCAAACAGCAGCCAGAATGATTAGATGCTCACAGGGGACACACACACACACACACACACACACACACACACACACACACACACACACAGTTTTCAGAAATACCCAAATGGTATTTTGCTGTTACCGTTGCTGGAAATGCTGTTGCTCTTTTTAAGCAGGGAACCAACAATTTGTTCTTTCCCATCCAGTAATCCTCATGAACAGATTCCCTTAGGAAAAAGAAAGAACTTGAAACCTAAGTTTGTATTCAAAGGACACTGGCTATACAGTATTCTTTTTAATGTTTGCCAAATTTAGCATAAGGTATGTCACCAACCTTAAATTGTAGATTAGAACATTTGGAAAAACTCTAGTTGTATGGTAAAAGCATTGAGTATTTAATTCAATAGATCTTTATTGAAGTACCTACTTCATGCAAAATACTGTGCTGGGAACCCTTGGTAGAGTAGAAAAAGGTCCTAGATTTGCCGTTAGAGCTCCCAGATTCAAATCCCAATTCTGCCATGCATACTAGCTGGGGGTATTAAGAAAAATTAACTTTCTGGGAGTGAATTTCCTCAAATGTTAAAAAAAGGGAGAGTTGGACTAGAGTCCCTTTCATCCCTAAATATATGAACTTAAGAGAGAATTTAAGGGGCTCTTTGTCTTTAACTTCTTGATTTAGGGGACACCCTGTGAGAAAATACCTTGAACCAAGTGCATAATAGCAACCATTTTGCAACTTTGGACCACAAGCTCATAAATCTAAAGCTAGATAAGAGGCTATTGGGGTTAACCCCCTCATTTTCCAGATTAGGAAATGATGGCCTAACCCAGAGCTTCTTAAACTTTTTCCATTTGCAACCTCTTTTCATCTGGGAATTTTTTACAAAGACCACTGGTATACAGGTATATAAGATAGGTATACAAATCAAATATCTGCTGATAACAAATCATAATTTCGTTCCTCCCATTCAATTACATGACCCATACAGGGTAGCAACTCCCATTTTTAGAAGCTTTGGTCTAAGCAATTAAGTGACCTATATAAAGTCTATATCTTCAGAGGTGGGATTTAAATCAAGATCTTCCCATTCTAAAACTCAGATTTTTCACTGTCTTGGGGCCTTGGGAGGTTAAAGAAAATAGTTACAAAGTAGTAGGTATCAGGTAATCCTCCTGACTCTACCATTGGCGACACTCTACTCTAGCCACCACATCAATGGCCTTCTCCACCAAGCTCATGTACTGTGTTGAGGCCTAGAAAAGAACAATCCATAGACAACTTGAGCACAATGTGTCATAGACCACACTTAGAGATCCACTACACTGATAGACAGAATATTGTGAATAAGGTTAAATAGAATAGAAGATACCGACCCTTTATCCTGACCTCTGAGAGTTTACAAAATAATACACAAATCAAATTGGATGAAAACAAATATATTCATAAAATGTAAAGAAGCAAAATATATAAAATGAACTTCTTGACTATATACTGAAAAAGCTCATAAATCCTGATGGGAAAGACAAAATATAAAGGTAAAAGGAATTATAGGAAAACTTAATGTGTTGCCAGGGACTAATAAAATCTTCATGAAATATACAGTGTGATACGACGGAAAGAATATTGGGTTTGGAGTAAGAGTTTCTGGGTTCAATTGTTGGCTCTGCCATTTTGCTACCCATGGTGCCTTGGGCAAACCACTTCACTTGTGTCTCACTTTTTTCCCTCTAAAATGACTAAATTGCTGCTAAGGTCCTGTGCAGCTCTAATGTTAGGGTCCCATGAGGTGAAATTTTAGAAGAATTCTGCAAGATGAGAAACAGTGTGATGATGTCCAATCTATTTGTGGTGTGACTAGACCATGTGGTGGTTGCTGAGAGATTTAGAATTCTTAAGAGAAATCTTTGCAATCCAGGGGTTTCCAGAAAGCATCACTTCCTCTAATCGCCACCACCACCAAATAATCTGGAATGAAAAGCTCTTAAAATATAGAGACTGAGCAGAAAAAAAATCAAAAGTCATGTGGGAATAAGATGAAGTACTTACTGTCCCTGTCCCTGTTGCCCTGTCTGCTCTTAGGATCAACCTTGCAGAAAATGCTCTCGACGAGTCTATAGAAAATAAGTTTGCATTTTGATATTTTTATTCAATTACAAAAGGCAGTAATTTTACCCACTGTTTAGTGAGCTGTCAAATATTAAGTATAAAAAAGAAAAAGTCTTGTTCTAGGCCCAATTCTATATGAACTCCATCACACTGTAATATGAAAATGATGGTAATAATAATAATAATGAAAACATTTTTAGAGTGCTTTTAGGTTTATAAAGTGCTTTATATGAGTTACTTAATTTGACTCTCATAACTCACTACGGTGAGATAAATAGTGCAGGTATTATTCCCATTTTAGGGATGGGATAAATTAAGGTTCAGAGGTTGTGACTTGCTCAAAGTCACAAGGAATCCTCCTTTTCCTTCCCAACTAACTTAGATGTTAGAAATCATACACTCAACCATGAACTCTCCTAGTGAAATGTTAACCTGACCATTGACAGTTAAGACTATCAAAAGTAAAGCTTCTGTGACGTGCAGTGGATCAGACTACAGAGAACTGGGATTAAGGAATCAGACAAATCTATTAGAACATGGTCTAGGGCAGGAGGAGATAAATGGAGAAAAGTTCTAGAAGCAAGACCTAGGAGCAAATTCAGCCAAGCTAAGATCTCAGGGTTTAGAACTAGAAGAGATTTAAGAAGTTGTCTAATTCAAGTTTCTCATTTTATAGATGATATTCAAAGGTCACACAAGGAGTCTGTCATAGGGCACCTATAAAATCCTAGTCCACGGGCTCCAACTTCAGAGCCATCTTTTCTGCACAAGAGTACAGTGATAGGGAAACCTGGCAATAGGCAATAAGTCAGCACCTGGGTGAGCAGGTAGCAATATGAGGGAAGTTGCACAGAGGCTGACAAGTAAGGTATTGCTAAGTCAATCCCATCTTGGTATCGGGAATAGGGCAGTGGGCAATGACAGATGGATGGTATCAAATGATCTAGTAGGCAGATCATAGGGACTGAGATACAAACTTTAGGAGGATGAGGGTAGTTGAAGTAGCCCTAGGAAACTAAAGGGCTAGCCCTTTAGGTGTCCCACATCATAGACAATTCACTCAATGTCCCTGGATCTCACGTCTTTTATTTATAAAATTAGGACTGGAATAATCTCTTATTCCTTTTTCATTTGTAACATTTTACCACTCAAATATGAAGAAAAATAGGATCCTTGCATCCGGGACTAGATACTCTAAGATAGGAGTTGGTGGCAAAGACAAAATTGTAATTGCTGAAATCAGAGGAAATAAGACAGAAGCAAAGCTAGCTTGACGCTGAGCCACGGGGCAAAAGCCTAGAGATTCTCACATTTTTCCTGCCTGGAAAGTATCTTGTCTTCAGGTTGAGGCAATGATTGCCATTATAGGGGATCCAGGGTCTGGGGCCCCATGAGCTCCAGTAAGGTAGCAAATCTAGCAGGACTTGGAAAAGGAGAGAGTTGGAATCTTTATTCCTTCTTGGATCCCTCTTATTCTGTCTTCACTTAGGAACATTACATATTACTAAGAACTATTAGGCAATACCCGAATGAATAACAGTCACATGAATACTATGGGTCCAACTTATCTTCAGCATATATACAGAAAGTTTGATTCAGGAATTACACTATAAGACTTGCTTATCCCAGGAACGGCCTTAATAGGACTATAGGGTTTCTTCCTGACTGTATTTTGGGGTTTCAACATCACTGATTCTGAATCTTTGCTTTGGCATATAACACGGAAGATTAAGCAGGATCTTTGGGGGTTTAGCCTTGCTACTAATGTTTGCATATTTTTAACTTGCATCTATTTCTATCTTGAAGAAGTGATTTTGACCCCGTAGCTTTTAATGTTCTGGATCTCAGATCCTCATACCTGTATTCTTACTGATTCACCATCAATTAAAAAACCAAAACAATTCACAGCCCCAAGACTGCATTTTAGACTGACTAGATCTGTTTTCTCCAGTCAGGAACTAGGTAGATGGATGGCTAATCCTTCCTCCTAATGCTCTTAGTTTAGATAGGCTTTAGGAGAAGCAATAAACAAGTCACATTGTGATTTGTGTGGTTCAGCTTCTAGTTTTCAATCCATACAAGTGATTTGAAATTAGATTTCTAGCAGTGATCTTAGGTAAGTCATTGTCCTGCTCTGAGCAGGATAAAATGTAGACATGTAGTCTGGAAGAACTAGTTTTTCTCTGTGTCGTTCTAACTAATCTGACACTGAGCAGATCACTTACATGGCCTGAGCCTTCGTTTTCTAAGCTGTAAACTGAAGGGATTGGACTCAATGACCTCTAAGACCCTTTGTATCTCTCATTTCCCCTTATGTAAAGTGGGGAGGCTGGTGACATGTGCCCCTCTCTGCTTGGCTTCCAGAAAAGGAGATTACAGTGAGGGATGCCACATGGAAACTTCTCTTTGCACTAAATAATCATCTTTTGTTTGTTTTTTTTTTCCTTCAAGATTTAACTTTTGTGTCTTTCTTTGTTTAAACCTCATTTATTTTGCAGATCCTGAATCAGAGAATAGACAAAGGAAGCTCAAGGCCTGGGCTTTGGTCAGTTTGGGCTGAGGATGTTCAGGCTACCTTGAGAGGGACTTGTCCCAGGCAGACATTAACAGCTGACCATCCCCCCCCACCTCTTCCAGAGGTGCCTTCACTTTGACAAACCCCCCATTAGCTGCCCCGGCTCCAGGCCCACCTAAGAAGGCTGAAGTTCCTCCACCCGGGAGGGCCCTGTGGTCCCATTGCCTTGCACCGGGGAGAAGGGGTTTTGCTAACCCAAGGTTGTCAAACTCACTTCAGCTTTGTCCTCTGTTGGGCTTCAAGCTTTCAGAAAAATTTCCCTCCAGTCCTTCAGATGAGGTACTTGGCAGAGATGCCTCCCCTATTTTACACGCATTGCTCCACTTTACGGACACAAAGAAAATGGGAGAAAGTCTAGAGATGTTAAGCATACACACGTACACTCATGCTAAACCTTGGGAAATCTCCCAGGATCTGCATCTCCTTAAAACCATACACAGACATTTCTGGTCGAAGTGAAACCATGCTTCTCCTACAGGACTGGAGACAGCAAATGGAGCCTCAGTCATACACACTTAGTTTCAAAGTTATGCTGCTGCTCGTGGGGAGAAATCAATGTATAGTATATTAAAAACAATCATTGCAGCCCTTTAAATGATCCAATAGTTTAGCTTTGAATGCATTCAAGTTAATAGGGGCTCTAATGGCTTCTGACAGATCGTTCCATTGATCAAGGGCCCTGGACGAGAGGCACTGCCTACCAAACTCTGTTTTGATTTTAAGAAAAGAAAACTGAACGTTCATGGTAAACAAGGCTTGATTGTTCACATGTTCGTGATAATAGCTCTGGGTCTGACCTGGGCCTGGGAGCAGCCTGGGAGAGGACAATGGGAATCCTATACACCTGACTCAATTCTTTTCCATTTCTAATCAAGACAGCTAATCAGCCTGAGAGCATGCTGGAGAGGTGAGGGAAGACTTAGAGAGAAAAAATAAGGAACAGTTTCTTGTGTCAACTGAATGCAGTAGCATTCGCCTTAGTAATGCCATTCTAAGGATTCAGCTCAGTTCTTGAGGAGCTATGGGCTGTAGATGAACTTATCTCTTCCAAAGTGCAAAGAGGATACTTTTGAAAAAAAAAAAGAGAGGGGGGGAGAAATAGAAAAAAAATTAGTTTTTATTTAGTTTTTACATGTGAGATTATTTATAAAGGTCTAAAAGGGCTGAGCTTGGACAGGGCATTTTGCAGAGAGTACATATGAGGAGGAAAAAATCCTGGAAGTTGTTCTTAGAATGTATTCTTGAACATCATTTGAGATCATTGGCTCATAGTTTTAGAGATGGAGGGGGTCTCAGGTTTTCCAATACAACTCTGATGAGGGACGAGGGAACTGAAATTCCCAGAGGTTCCCCTGTGGCCACAGTCACACAGGTAGCCAGCCAGTGACCAGGTTGGACATTCCATCCTGTCTTCTTCCTTGCATCATGCTGAAAGTGTTTTTGTTTCACTTTTTCTCAATTATATGTTCCCTCAGTGCCAACTAGCTGTGCAACCCTGAGCAAATCATTTAACTCATTTCAACCTGATTTTCCTCCTCTGTAAAATGGGAATAACAATAGTACCTACCTTCCCCAATTGTGAGGTTCAAATGAAATGTCATATGTAAAATGCCTTGCAAACCTTCATAAGCACTGCATAAATGCTAGCCATCATAGTTCCTCACATCTATTGTGTGGGCCCAAGGGCCTAGGAGGCCTGGTCTAACTGGAAGAAAAGGAGGAAAAAAGGAGAGAACTTGCAACTTAAGTCCTGTTCATTACCCATGAAAACAGAAACTCTTGCATGTCAAGAGTAAAGAGAGACAACGTGAAAAGTGGCTGGCTGCTCATTGCCCAGAGTGGGGGTTTTCCAGGGGGAAATACATGGCATGGGTATGTCTAGGTTGCAGGTACTCCTCTCTGCTTGTCAAGTACAAGAGACCAGTCTTTGAAGCCAGTGATAGCAAGGGCAAGATGAGCCGAGCTCTTGATTTTATTTAATCCTTCGCAATGAGAAAAAAGCTGGTTGAATGCCTACAGATAACTAATGGAGCACACTGGAATTGTTCTGAATACATATGGCACAGGCCCAGCAAGCTGCTCCTGAATATCCTACAGAAATGACCTTGACCTATTCTCCCCAGCCATGTGGTACAATAGCGTTCCACACCCCCCACTTCCCATCTATCAGCAGAAAGCCCGCTCGGCACCAGATTAAAAACAAAGCTAAAGCCCCTGTGCTTGGAGCCCTTCATTTGTATTGGTGTCATGTTTAGTCAGTGGCTTTTGTAAAATTGATGAATATTGTCTAAAGGCAAGTGCAGACAGGCAAACAGATCTGTATCTCCTGTTATCCATTTAGCTTGACACACACGTGCATGGGAACTATTTTACCTCAATTCTTCCAGGACTGATGAAAAGTAAATGCAAGCAAAGTCATGAACCACGTTGTTGGAAAAGCATCACTGAATCTAATGCTGGGAGTTAATTAATGCTGCCCTCCCCCTGAAACAGACTGACCCTGGTACTTAGACACTTCGAGTCAATAAACAATTGTTGTACACAGAGCATCCATTAGAGACTGATGCTAAGAAATTGTTTTTGTAGCAAATCCCAAATAGCCGTGGGTGACCTAGTCCCGCCGTGTTAATGGCGATAGGAAAAGGATCGTTCCTGAAGGATCTCCTTAATGAAAAAATGCCATCCTCCTGCCTCCAACGTGCCACGATTACTTTTGGTCTATTCTTCGGTGGAAAATTATCATTTAAAGGCATCAGGGTAGGACAGAGTCACAAGGGCAGGTTTATATCTCCCATCTGACGCCCTGGAGAAATAATTCCCCTTCTCTGGAGCCCAGTTTCCCTGTATGTAAAATGAGGGGTTTGGGCCAGATGATCTCTAAGATCCTTTCTGGCCATAAAGCCGTGTTAGACATGCTCATCGTTTTGGGGTTGGGATCCTAGTAGTGCTATTTCCATAGAAAATTGCGAGGCAGGTGCACTTAGGGTGTCAGGGAAACCCAAGTTCAAATCAAATAATTCCAGCTAAATCATTTAATGTCCATCTGCCGGCTTTCTCGTCAGTAAATGGAGAAATCAGCATTTAAAGGCAATCAAGTAGAACAGAGTCAGAAGGGCAGAGTTTAACTCTTAGATCTGCCACGAACCAGTTGTGTGATCTCAGACAAACCACTTCCTTTCCGTGGACCCCAATATTCTTGCCAGGATAAATCTCAAAGTGCTAGCTATTACAAACAAGAACTGTAAATGACTGGTTAGGGATAGTGGAGGAATGGGAATAGAAATCTCTGGAAATATTAATAATAATAACTGACATTTATACAATACTTTAACAAGACTACAAGTTCTTTACATCCACTCTCTCATTTGCATCTCATAAACAACCCTTGGAGGAAAGGTTATATTATCGTGACTTTAGAGATGAGAAAACCAAAGAATTAGAGTTTAAGAGAATTGCCCATGATTCCACAACTAACAAATATGAGTCAGGACTTGAACTCAGGTTTTTCTTATTATAAATCCAACATTCCATTTGTTATGTTTTGTTGCTATTCATTAATGAATGGGATGGGAGAACAGTCGGACTAAAAGCACAAGGATAGACTAGATTCCCTTGTCTGACGGAGCCCTTGCAGGCTAGAGATTCCCAGTCAGCTTTGCTGTGTAATCACATTTTCTCCTTGTTAATATGAGAAAAATGATAAGCAGAGCTTTCTGATACTTCCTTCGAGTTCATGGCTAACTTTGAAATAGGTCTCTCAGGTACGCTGGAGACCTGAATGTGGTGGGGTGGGTTTGTTTCCCTGACAATCACTGAAATCTGCCTTTCCAACACCATAGCACAATTCAGTGCCCTTGCAGTCCTGCAGGAAGTAATTATCTGCCAGCTCTCTGTCCCTCTTCCCCCACCGATTCCGTCTCCCCCCGTCCAACTCCCTTCTCTCCAACCTTTTAAAGCTGGGCTGCTCACTTCCACAACAATCTGTGCAGCAGCGCTTACTGGTGAGCCTTCCCTCCCCTTTATGGTTGTCAAATTGATTTCAGCACTGCCATACCTATGGCTCCCAATGAAACTTAATTAAAAATACCATTTAATCACAAAGTAACAATGGCAAACTGCATCAACTGCATTACCACTCCATCCCATTTTAATCCATATTGCTGCTCTCCAGATGAATCTGTTTGGATGAGAATTGCCTTTTCAAATCAGAATACCCTTGTCTTCCCCTCGCTTGCCTCAGAGGTCTCCAATATAAACAGCATTTAGAGTGGCACTGAGCCAAAAGTAAGCAGTTGCCCACTGGTAAATCAGCCTTAACCAAGGGAGGGGGAAAGAACAATGCAGCATTCAAAAGCCATCTTCCCTTGATACTCACCAAAAATCAAAACGCTCTCGGCCGCCTCTGAACCCAGGGTATTTATTAAACAGGGTCTTCTGAATGGTGTGATCTTCCCAGGATAGCAGAATTCCATTAAGGATGAAGAGCATTTTCCTCTGAGTTTTGGAAGTCCATTCCTCAAACTGAGTCACAGGCTACGCCGGGCTGGACCCTCACCCCTTTATCACCAGAAAAACTAATGGCAGGAGGTGGGTATAGTGCATTGGGATACTAGCGTGGTGGAAAGAGCACCTGATTCTAAGCCAGGGTTTTGATTCAAATTCTGGCATTGCTACTTGTCTGTGTGACCTTGGACAAATCACTTAATCCTATCCGGGCCTCAGATCTCTCATATGCAAAATGAGAAGGAGGTCAGACTAGATAATTTCTAAGGTCTCTTCCGGTTTTAGATCCTATGATCCCACATGACTTTTACAATCCTAAATTCAAGGATCCTAAGAGAGCTAATATCCATTGGATGTTGTTCAGGGCCAGAGACATTTTGGCTTCCTTCACTAGAAGCCTTAGATAAGGCCAGGAAGTGGCAGGTACCTACCTAGAAGGTGTGATGCAAGGTGCCCACCTGCCCGCTACTATCCCCTATTATTTTTTATTGGTCTGCCACTGATGTTTGAAATTTTACTGCTCATTCCCTTGAGAACTGTTTTCTTCCCTTGATCTTTTAAAAATGTAAATAATTCTTGGGCAGCATAGGAGAACTCCAGGCTTAGAAGGGCCATTAAAAGAAGGAAAGGTAATAGAAAAGTATGTGTGGGTGTGCGCATGTGCATGGAGTAGGAGGAGACATGTGGGATACTTTAATACTAAGGTTTTTGAGAGGTCTGGGGCTAAACAAATTATGGTACATAAAATCATAGATTTAGAGCTGGAAAGGACTTTAGATGTAATTTAATCCAATTTCCTCATTTTACACACAAGGAAACCAAGGTCAAGAGAAGTTAGATTGCTTGCTCAAGTCACAAAGCGAGTATTATGTGTAAGCAGGTTACGAACAAGATTCTTGGACTTTAAGCACAATGCCATAGTGTCTCTCATGATCCCAATGGAGTATATAATGATGACTATGAAGAATTCAGATGCATTCCATGAACTGATGTAGGGTGAAGTAAACAAGAGTAAGAATATGAAATAAACTGACTACAATAATTTAACTGGAAAGAATAAAATGAAATTGTTATGTAATTATAATGACCAACCTTGGCCCTGGGGAAGAAACGAGATGCAAAAGCACTTTCCTCTTTTAAATAGAGAGAAGAGGACGACAGGTATAGAATATTTCATGTGATGTTAGATGGGAATGATGGGTTAGTTTTGTTTTAATTTATTTTTCTTCTTATCTGTATTATATCTGCCCTAACTAGATTATAAGCTCCCTAAAAGTAAGAATGGTTTTCCCCATTAGATTGTAAAACCTAGAAAATGGAAACTGCAGCTAAAGTGGAGAAGGTGCATGATAGAATAGAAAGCATGTTCTATCAGACTAAGAGGTTCTCCAGAGACAGGTGTTCTGTCTTCCCCAATAGACTACAAGAATTTCTCAAAGGCAGGAACTTTCTCTTCCCTTTGTTTTGCCATAGTGACAAAGACAGGGACCATTGGGAATACCTACCCCATAGCTCTAAACTAAGATTATGGTGCATTGTCTCATCTTAGGAATTCGTTTCCACCTCACCATTACTAATACCCAAACCATTTTTAAAATACAACTTACTCATCTGGTATGTGGCCTGCTCCTTAACTTCCTTTCTCTTAGTCCTGTGTCCTTATTGTAAAGGTTTTATAGGAAATAACTCTCTAAACTAAGCAGAATTAGAAAAAAAAACAGGCTTTCTGAGTCTTTTCCCTATGTTTATCAGATTAAAAAATTACTTGATTTATTTTTCCTTTTGCTTTTTTCAATAGGTATCTTAATAACTAAGGAGGCTAAGGAGAAAAAGATAGTTAATAGCAAAAAACAAACATATATATTAGCTTCCTGTATACTTTACAGAGGCAAATTCTATAGTGATGAGTTTCCTTGACTCCAAATTCAGGAAATATTTATAAATACCCTCTGGGTGGGAAGTATCATATTGGGTGCTGGAGAAAAAAAGACAACAAAAAAAGTGCTTTCCCTTAATGAGCTTACATTCAATATGTATTTGGATAAGTATATGCAAAGTATGTACAGAGTAATATGAAATAATTCCAAGATGCTAATGATGAGGGAAAGAGTTAAAGAGAAAGCTTCATTACACTGTGAATGGATTCTAAGAGACAGAGGTGGAAGATGAAGAACAAGAAGGGGAAAAAGGAATGTATGTACAGAGAACTGCAAGTAGAAACACACATGGCACATATGTGTACACAAGTATATGTGTGCTCATGCAAACACACATATGTTCCCATGTGACTAGAAGGAAGAGTACAAAATAATACTAGAAATCCAGACTGTGGAAAACTTTAAATACCAAACTGATTTTGCCTTTCATCTGTTAAAGAGATAAAAGGGAGATGCTGAAGGTTATTGACTTCTCTTTTAGCCTCTCTTCAGACTGGGCACACCTGTGCCTGTGTCAGTAGTAGGTTAGAAGTAGGAATGGAATATGCTAAGTTTTGCTGCAAGTAGGGCCTCTCCACTGTGCATACCCTTTGATCCAGCAGTGCTACTACTGGGCTTATATCCCAAGGAAATACTAAAGAAGGGAAAGGGACCTGTATGTGTCAGGGTGTTTGTGGCAGCCCTTTTCATAGTGGCTAGAAACCGGAAATTGAATGGTTGCCCATCAATTGGAGAATGGTTGGGTAAATTATGGTATATGAAGGTTATGGAATATTATTGTTCTGTAAGAAATGACCAACAGGAGAAATACAGAGAGGCTTGGAGAGACTTACATCAACTGATGCTAAGTGAAATGAGCAGAACTAGGAGATCATTATACACTTCAACAATGATACTGTATGAGGATGTATTCTGAAGGAAGTGGATATCTTCAACATAGAGAAGAGCTAATCCAATTCCAATTGATCAATGATGGACAGAATCAGCTATACCCAGAGAAGGAACACTGGGAAATATATGTAAACTGTTAGCATTTTTTTTGTTTTTCTCCCCAGGTTATTTTTACCTTCTGAATACAATTCTTCCTTTGCAACAACAACAACAAAATTCGGTTCTGCACATATATATTGTATCTAGGTTATACTATAACATATTTAATATGTATGGGAATGCCTGCCATCTAGGGGAGGGGGTGGAGGGAAGGAGGGGAAAAATTCGGAACAGAAGGGAGTACAAGGGATAATGATGTAAAAAAATTACCCATGCATAGGTACTGTCAAAAAATGTTATAATTATAAAATTAATTAAAAAAAAATTTTAAAGTAGGACCTCTCCTTTGCAACGCCCTGCAGTTTTTTTGTGATTAAGCATCTTATACAGGTGTTGGAGTACAGCCAGCCTGGATCCAAGTAGGAGAAGAGCCCTAGATTTATCCCTAGCCAAGAAGATCACAACACAATCTCAGTTCAGAGTTCTTATATTTGGGAGCCCCACTCCTTTGCTATTACAAGGTAGATGGTTCTCAAAATCCAGTGAGCAGGTGGTCAGTTGGGATCTTTACACTTTTCATTAGTGTCTTTGCCTGAGTCATGGCAGACTCTGGATTCTATAGCTGAAGTATTTCCTTTGTTAAAAGGTATTTCTTCTGAAAACATGATTTCACCCAAAATGGCAGTGTTCTCCCCTAAGGCTTTGTTTTCCGGAGCTGACCTTGGAGTTCCAAAATGATGTTGCTAAGATCAAATGGCAATGGCATCTCAGGATCATCATCTTCCCAATATGGCCAGCATATTGGTCGCTGTTCCTCTGGTAAATTTTGAGCGATTCGGGATTGGCATCTAGAAGAATAAAAGCAGGTTGTTATTTATCCATGGAAAACAATACCCTGAAAATTCAAACCCAGGAGACCCTAAGAGAACAATTACAATCTAAATGTTCCTAAAATACTAATCAATGAGGAGGAAGAACATGAAAAATGAAGTAATTGTTTCCTATGCAGGAGGGAAGTTGGTCTGTGATTAAGAAGAATTGTTCACTTGCAGTGATAGTTCTTCCTTTTCATCATCCAGATTTGTGTTATCTGGAGGGATGTCCCAGAAAGCCAATCACAAAGCATATTTAGTTCCCCCGCCTTTTTTTTATTATAGTGAATTATTTTTTCATTATCTCAACAGTTATTTAAAGTGTGTGATTAAACCATTATCAGATTTAAATGTTTGTGGGATTTCAACATATTACTAGATTACTGAGAAAGATTAAACTAAATTTACTGCACTAAGGGTCCAAGGATAGATTAAACAATATAACAGATCAGGATTGACTTTGTAGATTCTAGAGATTTGCACATGTATCCTTCTGCCTCGCTCTGAAAAAGGCACTCCAAGGAGAGATCATTTTATAAGGATGTATGCAAATAGAGGTTAATAATCATTTCCACTGATGAATAGGTGGGGAAAACTTCAACAAAATTAAATTAAGAGGCTAGCGAAGAGTTAGTCCCTAGAGAAAACACTTAAATCACAATTTTTATTAAATGGATTATTCATCAATACTAGAGGACTTAATTATCATATGCAACTAAATTACACACTTGCGGGAGAAAAGTTGGGACAACATCACTACACCTTGGCAGACTCCTGTCACACAAAGAGAAAATTATTTATAGACAACCTGGGAATATCCAGTAGCTTTAGCTGTGCTCATCTATAAAATGGGGCATGAGGACTTTGTTCTATCTATCTTGTGGAGTTATAGCGAGGAGTGAATAAAATATTAGGTGGTAAAATGCTCTGAAATGCTTAAAAAAAATCAAACCCTAAATAAATTCTCAATGATATTAGTATTACTGTTTTAGGGGAAAGACAGAGATCAGCAGGATCCAGAGAGTTCATTTATAAAAGTGCAACATTCAGTAAATATAAGAGTCAAAACAATGCTAGTAAGAGACAGGAATGGACCGTTCTCTCATCCTTCCCCATTCAGGGTAGGCACAGAAATGTGGATCTTGGGAGTCCATTTGAAAAAGTCATATAAAATTCCATCTCCCCCCCCCCTTTTTTTTCTCTCTCAATCAATAAGCAAGTGGTCACAGCCAACATTATTTGTCTTCTGGCCATGTAGGATGGACTATAAAGAGATCAAAGTACATAACATCCTGGCCCCATTTTGAAGACTGCTGCAGTGGAAAGATGCCTTCTTCTCTGGGGAATTATTAATGGCACAGGGCCCCCACGGGAAAACATACTTCAACTTTACACCTATTTTTGTGGGTGGTTAATTGCCACACCAGCATCTTGTGCACTCCATCCATCGTACATTACAGCACAAGGACAGTATTAACACATAACATTCCAATATATCTTCAGCTCTCCGCATCAGGCCCTGATAATAGCATCTGTTAACATGCACTAAGTACTATTATGTAGCACATCACTTCATAAATAATAAGATTAGCTGACCTCAGGGGCCCCAAGAAGAGTAATGTGTTTAAATGTTCTCATTATTTATTTAAAACAAGAATTAAAGCAACAGAAGCTACTTTTGACAATCCTCTTAGCATAAATATTAAACTGTTTGCATTGATAAGCCACACTGTACAGAAGAACAGGATTTGTTTTGCAGACTGCTCTATAATAGGTGTTTCAGAAAATGCAGCTTGCTGTCTGAGTTCTGAGAGGTGCTTAGCTGATTGTCTCATCATTGTTCCAAAGACATTTTCTAAATTACATGAAAGGAACATGAGGAAAAATTAATATTCAAGGGAAGCTGCAACTAATTACAACAGAACTCAGCAAGGCTTTCAAATCATGCTTTATTTCTGTCTCAGTAGCAAACACTATGCTCAATTTGCTGGGGAGGGTAAAATATTCCAAATTAAGCATTTCAATCTAAAAGTGGATAAATTAACCGTGTACACATTATTTTGGCTGGCAGATTGAAGAGCTGTGATAGAAGATCCACTAAGAATATTATGAAGCTTATAAAAGTCAATTAAAAATGCATTCTCACTTTGAATATCAAATGTAAACTGGTTTGGTTTTGTTCCCCCTTCATTTTAAGAATGCATCAGAAGTATTAAAGTCTGCAGTGAAGGTATACTTAACAGCAGTCCTTTCTTCCTTCTTATTTCATGTTCCACAGTTGTCTTCCATTGAATTTGGCTTTGTATTTGAAGGTTGGTATTTGGCATTTGCATCTTGGGCATCTGGGAATTTCTGCCCCTTAAAACAGAATTATCAAGCCTGCTCCAGACTTGGGGATAAAGCAAAATAGCTTCGTTGATTTCTCCTCTGCTCTTCCCAGTGAAGAGAAATGATTCCAAAGGACTAGCGTGTTCACTGTGACTTAGATCCTTACAAAGCATTATTTGTAATTACAAAAAAAACCTCTCAAAGTTGGAATCAACTTAAATGTGCAATAATAAGTGGATAGCTAAATAAATTGTGGTATATAAAAGTCAAGCAACACTAAAATGCTATTAAAACTTAGATAAAAAATCTGGAGAGACAAAAGTTGGGTGATTACTGGTTCTTAGCTACTTTCTCTCTCTTATGCTTTCTTGACAGGCAAATATTTACTGTTTCTCCTCCCCAAAGAGCAAAAACAATGAAAATAACAACAATGATAATGGAAGCACAATATAGTGTTTTAATATTAACCAAACATTTTCTACAAAACAATCCTATGAGGTAAGGACTGAAAGTATTATTATCCCCATTTCACAAATGAAGATAGTGAAGCTCACAATGCTCATCCAGAATCACAAAACTAATCCCTAGAAGATTGAATATTGTATGTCCAGAGAGAGAATGAAAATGAACACAAAACTTAAGTAAATTTCCTGATAAACTACACAGTGTATGTTAGGTGGCTAGTTTAATTCCCAAATTGACATTTAGATAAAAATAAATAATTCGAAATATAAAGAGCTAAAAGACCTCTCTAAAGAAGCTGCTACAAATTTTGTTAATCCCAGTCAGTGAGTAGTTTTTTTCATAGCTAACTGCTGCTCCCCTTCTCCTCCAAGGAAATTGTGCAGTGACAATTCAATTCAGCAAGCATTTACTAAATGCTCATTATAGTGTAAGGCACTAAACTAAGCACTGGAAAAAGAAAGACAAGAAGGGCAAAACTCAGCCCTGTCTTCAAGGAGCTTACAATCTGCTGGGGAAAAAATATCACTGGATTTCAAGACAAAGGACTTATACACAAATTCAGGCTCCCCATCTTCTCACCCATGTACCTCTGTACAAATTAACTATTTTCTCCTTCCTCGGTCTCCCAATCTGAAATGATCATTTTCAGAGGCTAAGAACCTTTCTAGCTCTAAACAACCATTGATGCTATTTGAAATATGTCCCTCTGAGCCACATCATCATTTCTTTTCAAATTGCTGCATATCATCACATCTCCTGAAGAGCAACTTAAGCCTTTTTCAAGATGGCAAGTGACCATATATGTGCTCAGGACTCCCTGACCTTTTCCTGGAGTACTTGGCAAGACTCAAATGAAACGAAATACGATAATGATCCTGAATAAGATAGCTCATATTTTATTGCATTTTAATAACCATAGCTCACATTTGTAGTGTGATTTAAAGTATTTCTCTATACTTTCATGATTCTCCATAGGAACCCTTTCTCCCTTTTTCCAAGAGAAAAAGCTGGAATTTAAATTTCCCTGGAAAATCTAAATGCTAGCTTAGGTTTTGTTTTGTTTTGTTTTTTAAAGTATTTCATGTTTCCAAGCTATAGCTCACTAGTAAGAAGTTATACTAGTGCATAGTAGTCAGGTGACTACAGGGTGCATAGTGTTAATGTCCCCATTTCACAGATAACGAAAGTGCCAGTGAGGCTAAGGCTAATTTTGCTTTAAGGTTATACCCTTAGCAAGAGACACAGCTCAACTACATTAAGCCAGCTTGCTGAAAGAGAAAGCCTCCATCTTTCAGACCTTCACTTTTCTCCATCCCACAATATAGAAACATTTGGATCCTGTCCATGCAGTTAACAGAAAAATCTTTGCTTAATCCATCTATTGCAAGCTCCTTAATTACTAAATGAGTAGTCCTACCCTAATGTCTTAGTGACATAGCACTAAACCACCAAAAGGCCTCTCCTAACCTGGCAGCCAGAGAGTTTGCCCAGAGTTCTTCCCCAAGCAGGTATAACTCCCAGACCCTGACCTTCCTCTCCACCAGCTGATTTCCCTCAGGGTTGCACTTACATTTCAATGATCAGGGTTTCAGCTACATTAGTGGACACTGGTCATGATGCTAAAATTAACCACTTTAGCTAAAGTGTGTGTTAATTATGGGTATGCAAGCAGTCAATAAAAGGTTAATGCAAGAGTCAAAGGATAAATTTCTCTCTATTGCATCACTCCACAGACTAAATGACTAACATTATGCTTTGTGTTTTTAATCAATAAGTTTTACAGTAATGTGTGAGCCATTGATTTAAAAAACACCCACAGAGTATTCTCTGCCCCTAAATTTTGCAACCAATAAGGAAGCAGTAGTAATGGCTTAATGACATTTATTGAAATGACAAGAAAACAGTTCACGTGAAATGTAAACTGATTCAAGAACACGATGGCACTGGTGCTAAAAACAAACAACCAAAAAACACCTCAAGTCAAACTGAACACATGTCTTTAACTGAAAAGTGCTGCTGAGAAATCAGTGGAATAAGGTTAAAAGAATGAAGGTATCCAGTGGTGTGCTTGTAAATATTTAACAACTGGCTCTCAGGAAAAAAATATTTATGACATGCTTTTCAGTTGAATCTACATTATTGACATTTTTCTCCATCATTTTCTTGACCAGACAATCTAAAAATTAACAAATCAAGCGCTGATTTGTAGCATTTGCTATTTCTAAGATGTCAATACTCACACTGAAAAATTATCCATCAGCTGTTCTGGCTGGAGTTGACTTCAATGCACCTCTGAGGGTACTCCATAAAACATGGGCAGAAGTTAGCTATTGCTTATAATAGGGAATTTCACTTTTGTATCCTGATTAAACTTCTTTAAACTACTTAGAAACCTACTGTATTGTTCTAACAACAAACGTTTTTAAGTGACTACATCTGAATTCTCAGATGAAGAAATTGAAACTATTTCTAGCCATATGAAAAGATGCTGCAAGTCATTATTAATCAGAGAAATGCAAATTAAGACAACTCTGAGATACCTCTACACACCTGTCAGATTGGTGAGAATGACAGGGAGAGATAATGCTGAATGTTGGAGAAGATGTGGGAAAACAGGGACACTGATACATTGTTGGTGGAATTGTGAATACATCCAGCCATTCTGGAGAGCAATTTGGAACTATGCCCCAAAAGTTATCAAACTGTGCATACCCTTTGACCCAGCAGTGTTTCTATTGGGCTTATATCCCAAAGAAATACTATAGAGGGGAAAGAGACCTGTATGTGCAAGAATGTTTGTGGCAGCTCTTTTTGTAGTGGCCAGAAACTGGAAACTGAGTGGATGCCCATCATTTGGAATGGCTGAATAAATTATGGTATATGAATGTTATGGAATATTATTGTTCTGTAAGAAATGACCAATGGGATGATTTCAGAAAGGCCTGGAGAGATGTACATGAACAGAGGCTAAGTGAAATGAGCAGGACCAGGAGATTATTGTATACTTCAACAACAATACTATATGATGATCAATTCTGATAGACCTGACCCTCTTCAACAATGAGATGAACCAAATCAGTTCCAATAGAGTAGTAATGAACTGAACTCTGGGAAATGAGTATGAATCACTACATAGAATTCCCAATCCCTTTATTTTTGTCCGCCTGCATTTTTGATTTCCTTCACTAAATGTACACTATTTCAAAGTCCGATTCTTTTTGTGCAGCAAAATAACTGTATGGACATGTATACATATATTGTATTTAACTTGTACTTTAACATATTTAACATGTATTGGTCAACCTGCCATCTTGGGGGAGGGGGGGAAAATTAGAACAAAAGGTTTTGCAATTGTCAATGCTGAAAAATTACCCATGCATATATCTGGTAAATAAAAAAGCTATAATAAAAAAGTGTCTACTATCTGGCAAAGCACTAAGGAGTCATGTGAGTGGGGGGAAATGACTTCTAAGGTCTCATTCAGCTCTAAATATTTAATAATCTGAGCCTGTCCTCATAGTGCTTACAGATCCTCATCTACCCTGTGAAAAGATAGGGAAAGTATAATTATCCATTTTATAGACAGAGAATTATGATGCAGTAATGTTAAAGGATTTATTAAAGGTTATATAAAGTGACGGGCTGGGACTGGTGCTTCTCTTTCTGGGTTACTTTGTGATGAATACTACACAAGTGCAACTGAGCAGGACAATCAATCAACAAATATTTCTAGAATACCTGCTTGTGCCAAGTGCTGTTTTAGGCAACCTGGTAAATGGAGGAAGAATGGGGCAAACAAGCATATAGTGCACAGAGCTGCAGGTTTAGAATCACAGAACTTAGTTGCAACTCTTGCCTCTGAAAGGGAAAAAAGATATATGCAAATATGTTTGTGGCAACCCTTTTTGTAGTAGCAAGGAACTGGAAAATAAGTGGATGCCCATCAGGTGGGGAATGGCTGAATAAGTTATTATATGAATGTAACTGAATATTACTGTTTTATAAGAAACAATCAGCAAGGTGATTTCAGAAAAGCCAGGAAAGACTTAGATGAACTGATATGTGATGATGAATTCTGATGGATTTGGCTCTTTTCTACAATGGAGCAGATAGGCGGTACAATGGATAAAGCATTGGGCTTGAGATAAGGAAGACTCATCTTCCAGAGTTCAAATCTGGCTTCAGACATTTACTAGGTGTGTGACCCTGGGCAAGCCACTTAACCCTGTTTACCTTAGTTCCCTAATCTGTTAAATAAGCAGAGAAATGGTAAGCCACTCTAGCATCTTTGCTCACAAAAGCCCAAATGGGATCACAAGGAGTCAGACACAACTGAACAACAAAGCTGTACATTTCAATTTGTATCAGTCCGTACTCAGCACATTTTGACCCCTCTGATCTAGATAACTTCTTAAAACCTTTCCTGTTAACTTGTGAATTTGTAATCCCAAAAGACACCTAGAGAATCTTATAGTCTAACAGGATGGGGATGGGGACATAAATCTAATTTTAACTAACATTTATGAATTATCTCTAATGGGAAAAGTATTAAGACACATGCTAGGGATACACAGATGAAACAAAAGGAACACATTCTTCACCTTCAAGGATCCTATGCTATGACACATAGAGACATAACACATAAAGTGCTATTAATAATATGAAAGTTGCCATTTGGGGTGCACTCTATGGCTCAGAACAGCTATTTTCTTGCTCTTCACTGGTTGAGCTCACTACCTTGCCCTCTTAGTCACACCCTGAGCCAATTGTGTGAAGTTCTTGATCAAAAGTGTTTTTACCCTTTACCTCGTTGCTATTTAACAAATGATGAAAGGCAAGATATGAAACGGGCTATGCTTCTCTCTGGAACCTCCTCATTCCTACGTTTGGTACTTTTTTTTTTTTTCCATGGCCCTCCCCTCAATGGCATTCAATAACTTCATGCAGAGGATCAGCACTGAACTTGGGACTCAGGAAAACATCCTGCTTTTGGAAACTTGCTAGCTAGGTGACCCCAGTCAAAAATCTCTTAATTTCTTTTTTATCTGATATTTTCATCTCATTTGAAGCTGAGAACTTCTAAAATCCCTTTCAGTTCTAAATCAATGACCTTATGCTTCCAGCCTGCCAAGGGTTCACAGAATCTTGAAATCTCAGAATTGGAAAGTAGGACATTTAGTTATGGTTTATAACAGAGCAAGAATCCTCTTGACAAGATCACATGCTATGCAGAGATACGCTTTTAAAATTATTATCTTGAAGTATTTCAGTCTTGCCTTGTTAATTTTTTACATACTTATGGTTTGAAGACAGAGATCACCACTTCATACTTTGGATTGTCCTAATGCATCAAGCAAAGTGATTTGAACATATTAAACATTCAGTAAATATGTTGATATTTGTTTTGTTTTTCTTATTAGAGGAATTAAGGGAAGCTCTGAATTTGTCGATTATTGATTAACTGTCTTCATTGCACCCCGACAAAAACTAAGGGGAAAGTCCCACAATCAGTTGACAAATATGATAAAAACACAGTAAGCAAACTGAGTCTCCCATGATTCTTCAGCTTTGCAGGGATACTTCCAATAGACAATGAGGCAAAAAAAAAAAAAAAAAAAATTCTCAAACCAATAGTTTGACATTTCACTAAACAGATAGTGTTCCATGTTCTCTCTGGAACTTTTTGTGGGTCAGATTCCATCAGCAGTCTAATGATGCCTATGGAGCCTTTCTCAGAATAATGTTTTTAAGTGCACAAAATAAGATACATGGGATTACAAGTAAATCCAGTTCTATTGAAATAAAAATTTAATTTTTTTGCTCATCTAAGTTCATAGGTCCTCTAAAATGAATGCACAGACCTTTACTGATCTTAACTTCAGATTAAGAATTCCTATTTTAGACTGATTTTTTTTCCCCTAATTAGTTGACGAATCAATCAACAAGCATTTATGAACTAGATACTGAATTAAGCTCTGGGATACAAAGATAGGTAAAAAATAGTTCCCACTTATATTCTAATGGAGAAGACAATATGGAAACCATGAGGTATACACAGGTTATGGACAGAGTAGATGGAAAGTAGTCTTAGGGGGGAAGGGATGAGCCTCTGGAAGTCCAGTAAAGAGTTCCTGAAATAGGTGGGATTTGAGCTGAGCTCTGAAGGAGCCAGCAAGCTTGGCTTATACTCCAATATCCAAATTTGAATCCTGCTGGGGTTTTTTGAGTCAGGCAGGCTCATTCTCTGGGTCTCAGGTTCTTCACCTGTAAAACGAGGGTCTTGGATTCAATGAGGTCTAAGATCCCTTTCAAATCTAAATCCTCTGATCCTAAATCAAGCTACTTTGGAGGAGGTAGAGGTGAGAGGTAGAACATTCCAGACATGGTGGTAGCTAGGACAAAAGTGCTAGATGATGGAATGTTGTGTTCAAGGAACAGCAAGTAGGTGAGTGTGCCTGGAATACGGAGTATATGGAACAACTGTGAGTCACTAAAACTCTTGAAGCAGGATAGTGACTTGGTAAGATCAATGTTTTAGAAAAATCACTTTGGAAGCTGAATAGTAGATAAACCAGAATGGGGAGAGAATTGAAATGCAGAATGATTATGAATAGCCCAAGTGAGAAGAGCCCAAACTAGTCTGTGACTATGTGAGTAGAGATGCTGTGAAGGTAGAAATGAAAAGATTTTGTGACAGATTTTATATGTGGAAGAGTGAGGAGTCAAAGACAATAAGTTTTGAACCTGAATGACTAGAAGGACTATAGAACCTTTGATAGAAATAGAAAAGCTTGGAAGAGGGGAGGGTTTGGACATGTTGGCTTGTCTCTACGACGCTCAATTTTAGACATTCGAAGGTCAGTGAAGGGTGTAGGTCTGAACTCCAGGAGAGAAGCTGTGGTAGATCCAAGATCTTTTGTATCTGGAGGATAACAATTAATGGCAGTTGAGATTACCGAATGAGAGAGTACGGAGAAGAGGAGAACGCTCCTGACAGAGCCCTGAAGGACTCACAAGGCTAGTGGACATAACACAGCTGAGGAATGAGTAAAGAAAGCCCAACAAGGCTAGTAAGTGTGACATAGATGAAAAATTAGTTGACCCAGGAGAAGTTTGACATGGAACTGGGAGAGAGCAATGTTGTGACAATCTAGAGTGGAGAGATATCTAGAGGAATAAGTGATCAATGTTGTCAAATGCTACACAGGGGTCAAGAAGAAGGAGGCCCGAGGAAAGGCCGTCAGATTTGGCAATTAAAAGATCATTGGTAACTCTGGGGCATGATGAGGCAGGAAGTCAGAATGCAAAGGGTTTAAAATGGAGTGAGCATGGAGGAAGGAAAGATACTAAATGTATCCACTGAGAATATTAGGATCAAGGTTAAAGATGATGGAAACACCAAGAAAGGGGCCAGTGGATAGGGAAAGACTGAAATAAGGGAGTGAAGAAGCTAAAGAAGGGGGAGTAGGCGGGATCGAGGTACATGAAGAGAGGTTGTATTTGACAAATAGAAGGATCATCAAGAATGGAAGGAAGAGAGGGTTGGAGATTTCTGAAGAGGGAGAAGAGAGAAGAATGGAAAGCTCTCTACAAATAAGCCTCAACTTTAAAAAACAAATATAACATGAGGCACTTAGCTTTTTGATCAAAACTTATTTCATCTATTCCTGTAAGGCTCTGCTTTCTGTTGATGACAAAGGATAGTTAGTAATGGGCTATTAATCATATAAGTTAATCTCAGTTAGCATTAAATAATTAATATATTCGTGTTCTTGCACCGCTACCCCCCTTCCTCCCCACCTCACCAATATCACAGTGGCTTAACCTGGTTAAAAATGAACTTTTTTTTCTCAAGAAGGTTCTTAAGGAATGACAAATGACAAATTGTGATAAATGACTTCCCAGATTTCACCGAATGAAGCAGGAGGTGATGGGGTAGAAAGAGTACTGGGTTTGGAGCCATAATTAGAGTTGGAAGAGATTTTAAAGTCTAACCATTCATTTTACAGATGAAGAAACTGAGGCAAAGAGAGGGTAAGTGGCTTGTCCAGGATCAGACACCTAATAAGGGGATGAGGTTGATGCCCTCCTGACTCCAGCGC